>NW_028301536.1:36712500-36830000 GCF_042242905.1 Orbicella faveolata | reverse complement strand
TCACCTGATTTGCCAGCTGACGTGCCGATGTCGGAAAGGCCGCCATGCTACCGAATGCGAAGACAGCGGACGACTCAAGTTCAAAGGTGGTCATGTGTTATGTTGCTTGTCCTCGATATCATATTGCGTGTTGCTGTTTTTAAATATTGATATGACAGCTCGCACACAGAGTAAGAAGATATGACAAGACTGGGAAGGCTTGAAATTCTATTTAAGAACGGCTGTGGCCTTACCGATTGGGGTAGCATGTGATAATACCGATTCGAAAACCCAGGTGCCATTACATGCGCGAGTATCCAATCGGATTCTGCTCTAGCAGGAACGTACTGGGCACATGATCTGGTGTAGATACTCACGTTTACAACCGTAACACTTCCTTGCATTTCCCCAATTTGTTCCCTCTTCTTTTCCTTTGTCCGCCATGTTGAATTCTCATGCGGGTTACCGCTGTACACTCGTTTCCAGACTCCCGTTCCCCGTTCCAGGTTCCCCGTTCCCCGTTCCCCGTTCCCCGTTCCCCGTTCCCCGTTCCCCGTTCCCCGTTACCAGTTTTAGTAACATCCACGGAGACGAGATAAACAACGTTTTCACAAAGTTTTGCATAGAAAGGGTCTCCTTTGTTTTAGATTCTCTGGTTGCAAATACGCGAGCGGGCAAATATCGGGAACTTTTACCCCACTTTTACCATCGACCCATGTCAGAACAGAAACATTTGCCGGTTTCGAATTTAGCTTGACATTTAACGAGTGACAAACGGAGGTTATTTAACACAGAACTAGGTTTTGGCTTGTAACGTATGGTTTCACATTTGTCTCGATAATAACCATTTTCACGGCTCTCATTTAAATTACAATTGATCTAACATCGTGGTAAGGCAATTTCGGGCAATTTTGTATTTTCTGTCCGAAATTGCCTCGCATCCACTGCTTGGATTATATTGCAATGCAAGCGAGAGAAACAGTGAAAAAGGTTATTCCAGTCAACCGAACATTAGTGTATGTCGTGGAAAGAAAAATATGCTTTCTGAACGGTCGTCAATAAAGTAAATTTTGATACGCTCTGACACACTGGTGCACTGGCAGCTAATGGCTGGTACGTTGGACCCCGGATGCAGTGGTTCAGGTCTAAGCCCTGGCCCACTGACGTGTATGTATATTGCATCCCAGCACCTAAGGATCTACCATTTTTGTGCGTTTTTCAAATGGGCCATACCCTCCGATTCCCCCAGTTATGCAGTCCTCCCTTACATTAATGGAATTTCCCAACCTCTAACTTCAAAAACATGATATTCGAGTGGTCAACAAGCCAGTCAAGACATTTCAACAGGCGTTTCCCTCTCCTAAATCCCGACCTTCGATTCAACGCTTGGTCTTAAAATCACTCTATTGACTAATCGTTCTAGTGATTGACAAGGGTTCTTTCCGTATTCGGAAGACGCTAGAATTATGGCACACCGCTTCGACAAATCATGGAGATAACAATTCAAGGCCGCTCCCCAATCAATACTCTATTCTTTTAAAAGAGAAAGTTAGTTTGATGACATTTATATTTTTTCCATTTTAATGTATTCTTTTTATGATCCCACCTATTTTTGCATATATCTATAGTTGTCTTTATTTTCCATTTTTATCCATCAAAGGCTGTAGTCTGACAGCCGAAAGCTCAAAAGTTGTAACTCTATATAGTCAGTGAACGTTTTTTTTAAATACATTTTTTATATGTTTTCTCCTGGTTACGGTTCTTCTATTTTTAAAGCTTTCTTGTTACTTAATAGATAAAACAACACTTTTAAAAATGTACAGGTACAACATTCGCTATATACCTGTAAAATACATAAATTATGTTCCTTCACTTTTCACTTTTCCTTCGTCCTCTCTTGTTACTTAAGCAATAGACCACAAGTTTTTATGGGTTATAGGCTGATAGACCACGCGGGATGTTGGAAGAACACGAGAAGAATCCGTAAATCACGAGCCGCAGGCGAATGATTTACGAATTCTTCGAGTGTTCTTCCAACATCCCAAGTGGTTTATCAGCTTATAAACCATAAAAACTTGTGGTCTATTGCTTTTATATAATAATTCAGAAGACGCGAAATTTCCATGAGTTTACTGGCACAATAAACCATAGCTGATTGACCAATCAGAGCGCGCGCATTCATTTAATTATTATGTAAATTACATTAACGATCCACAATAATGGGTGATTGATGTTTTTTCTAACCATTGCTATTATATTTTTTTTTCAGATATTAATGAGTGCTCATCCCAAGAACTTCATTCTTGCCCTTCAAAAGCCGAGTGTGAAAACACCGTTGGTTCCTACCGGTGCATATGTATCCCTGGATACAGTGGTAATGGACGAGTGTGCACAGACGTTGATGAATGCAGCACCGGTGTTCACAATTGCAGTGACCATGCAAATTGCAACAATACCATTGGTTCTTATGACTGTAGTTGTGTTGAAGGATTCCAAGGAAATGGCATGTCATGTGAAGATGTGGATGAATGCAAACTGACCAATACGCACAACTGCAGTGTCCATGCACACTGCATTAACGCCATTGGCTCTTATAATTGCACTTGTGTTGAAGGATTCCATGGAGATGGCATGTCATGTCAGGATACTGATGAATGCAAAGACAATGTGCACAATTGCAGCGTTCATGCACATTGCAAAAATACCATCGGTTCTTATGACTGTAGATGTGTTGAAGGATTTCATGGAGATGGCATCTCATGTCAAGATGTGGATGAATGCAAACTGGCCAATATGCACAACTGCAGTGTTCATGCACATTGCATTAACACCATTGGCTTTTATAATTGCAATTGTGCTGATGGATTCCAGGGAGATGGCATGTTATGTCAGGATACTGATGAATGCAAAGACAATGTGCACAATTGCAGTGTTCATGCACATTGCAATAACAGTGTTGGCTCTTATGACTGTACTTGCCACCCAGGCTACACAGGAAATGGACGATATTGTAGAGGTACGTACTAGATCAAAAGTTTCGTTGCTTTGCTGTCCACAATTCTCCTCTTGCATGATTTATGTTAAACAAAAACAGTCCCCAGTGTGAAGTACCAGGCTTTCAGCTAACCACTGAGATATTTTTAAAAGAAAATCGATAATTTTTCTAAAGACACGTTTGAGTTTAAAACCCTGTTCTCTATTTTTATTGTAGATTAGTTATGTAGATATTAGCTCTCTGGGTTTTAATTTTGGTTCATCTTTTAAGTTAAGGGTAATTTTATTTTAAGTGTCCATGAAGTAAAAAATAATTGCTGCTTATTTGAAAGGCTTTTCAAAGTAAAGAAAAATGGCGTTTTCCTTTCTGGAATATCTTTTTTCGTCTTAGAGATATTTACGTATTTGTAAGGAAAGTGATGACGTCGTAGGTGGTTCCACTTAAACAGCACAACACTCAATCGAGAATAACTCTAGAAATATTAAAGCAGTGTTCTTTAAACTTAGCACCAGAAATGTACATCAAAAAAGAAACATAATGACAACCGTCACGCCATTGCCATGACAACACTTATGCTGCTGGTTCTGTTTTAATTAAGACTAAAATTTCCAGATTTTATCTTAAACAAGGATCACCCACTCCCACCAATCTAATGGGGAGAGTTAAGACAATATGGGAACCATGTGTGTTCCAAGCAAGACCCTCTGTCCCACTTTAAAAGGTTGCAAATGGGGATATGGGTGTCATTCTGTTTCTTTTGTGATGCACATTGCTGGTGCCAAGTTTGAAGAACACTGCTTTAATATTTCTAGAGTTATTCTCGATTGAGTGTTGTGCTGCTTTAGAGGAACCACCAATGACGTCATCACTTTCCTCATTTGCATAATACAAAAACGTGATTAATTATCTCTAAAACGAAAAATGACATTCCAAAAAGGAAAACGCCATTCCTCTTTACTTTGAAAAGCCTTTCACTTAAGCAGGAATTATTTTTTACTTCATAGGCACTTTAAATCATCTGTAACTCAAATTTTATTTGTAATGGTCACAAATTCTCTAAGACTGTATAGATTGAGCAAAATATAATATAAGTTGGGAATTTACAATGAAAATAGGTACTAAAATAACGAGCGCGCTGACGACGATACAACTCACTTTTGTTTAGACATTAATGAACGCAGAGATGGAGCACGGAAACGCAGCTGGAACGCGCGTTGCATTAACACGCAGGGCCCTTACACCTTGCTTCTAAAAAAGAGGTCTGCTAACCTCTCTCTTTAACTCTAGGTATACCAAAGCAGACAGCTCTAATTGCGTTGACAAATTCCCATTTGAACTGGCCCCCTACAGTCTCTGTTTCTGTAAAGTGGCTAAGGTGAATTCTTACCTCAAGGATCGTAACGCCAGTATGCCAGTCACCGGGTTGCATATTGTACCGTCCCAAGCGATCCCCCGGGGTATATCCATTTCACACAGAATGAATACGGTTGTCAGCCCTCACAATAGATAACCAGTCACCGACTCAAATTTGGTGAACAAACTTCCTCTCAGCGATAACTCTCGCAAGTGAGAGGTAGGACTGAAATTTCTTGAGGATGTCAATCATGTCCTCTGTGACATTTTCAGTTTTGAATAGCACACCCATGGATAACTGAAAATAGCGTTAAAAATTAGTATTAAATCCCCCGTTAAATTTGGAATCTCATATTTCATTCCTATGCCAACCTATCATATACATTAATAAAAATCTCAAGTACGTTTATGACAACTTTTTTTCACTGAAATGCAATTACAATGAAAACGTGCGCTGGCTAAAAGTTTCATAACACAACATGAGCTTTCGGCTGTCGATCTACAGCCTTCGACGGATAAAAAATGGAATGCAAAATGATAAAATGTATGTAAGAAAAGGCGACATAAAAATAATAAGAAGAACAAAAGCAAAGTAAAAATGTGTAAATTGGGTGACTATTGTTTAAAAAAAATACTATACTGGTTTGGAATCGGCTTAGAATTATTGTCAGCATGCTCGGTGGTGTGCCAGGCCTCCAAAGTTTTTCTAATGGGAAAAGAGCCTTTGTCGATGACACTAGAATTATCAAAATCTATTCGATGATCGAATGACCGTGCATGTTTGGCAATTTTTGATGCATTAGCACATGTTTTGACTTTTCTGATACGAGTTTCAAAACACCGGCCGGTTTCGCCTACATAACATCAATCATAATCGGCACAGGGTATTTCATAAATCACGTTCGGTTGATGTTCAATAGATGGTCTGAATTTGGGAGAAGGAAATTCTTGTCAGTTGCAAAGTCTTCAAGGGCTTATTTACAACTTGAATGTCGTGCCTTTGAAGAATTCTTGTTAGTGGTTACGTGACACCATTGATGAAGTTAAGGACAGCAAAACTGTAAGGATTCTCTTGAGGCGCAGCCCATTTTAAAAACATGCAAACTAATTCTTCAGGTGTGGCGTGTGTGGGTGGTTTGGAAAATTTCCGCTTTAAGGCCCGGTTTAAACGTCGCATTTTACATGTGCCGAATCAAATACTAATTTTAGTCGACTCGAATTAATAAGTTCGGCTGATTTGATTTAAACGTCGCATTTTTTGCCGAATAAAATTGCTGAGCGCGAGCGACGTGTTCATTCCCAGCTAACTCCGCGACAAGTTTCCCATCAATGAGGCTGACAATGATAGGGAGAACATTTTGCGTTAAGATCATTTATACCTTTCAAACACCATTCGAGCAAACAGAATGGAGCGATTTATAATGCAGATGGCAGTGCATTACTTCTTAAACTCTGATTTTCGTTTCACTCTCTGATCAGATTCAAGTTCAACAGTCGCCATATTACTTTTTTACTCCGCATGTCATGCAGCACAGAGCGGTTTTTACTTGAAAGCCCAAACTTAAGCTTAATTGGTTTTGCATAACTACATCACACGATCGGAGCGAAGCAAGAACCACACATACTGGCATCTTCAACAGCCTTCCTTCTACATGATACATCTCCTGCTGCAACTGCTGCCAAAAATTTTCTTTAGCTTGTTGTGCGCATGTCATGCAGCACAAAACTGTATAGTTATGGGTGAAATATAATTTAACATAATTTATGAATTAGATTCGTCACATTAAAAATGCGGCGCTTAAATCAGCTGTCGAACTTCAGTCGTATATTCGACTGGATTAGTCGAATATTCGACTGAACTCGCATGTAATTGAAATATGTCGCATTTTACACGCACTTAATTCAGTAATTAGATTCGGTGCATGTAAAATGCGACGTTTAAACCGGGCGTAAGATGTTGGAAATAACATAGGAGAGATTGAGACGTTGGCTCATGTTCTGTTTTGAAATTTTTAGCCAGCGAAGGTTTATATTGTAATTTTGATGATGTCAAAGTCTTGGTTATCTTTACTCGTATGTCTTTTTTCCAGGTTACCATCAATTTTATCAAAAGTAATGGCAAATCCAGAATATAAATTGCTTTTGGCTTGATTTAGTTCCTTTGTGGCACTCTCATTTTGATGCCGGGTTCAAATTTCAATGCAAATGTGTGCAGCATCAGCTCACTTTCAGCCAGGTTGGCAACTTGTGCTTCTTTTTCTGTGGCGACTTGATAAACTTCTGGCACAGCTTCCTGCAAAACAGCTTGATCATGCGTTTCTCCGAAAAGGTCCAATTTTTCACCAACTCTAGCACTGGAACATGTCACTTTCATTATTGCAAGCTGATCCAATGTCACCTAATGAAAAAGTAAAATAAATGATAAGGGAAAATAATACAATGACGACATAAAGTCAAGAGTAGAGTGCTGAACAATTTTGATAACAAGAACCTTGATGACTTTGGCTTTGCATAATCGATTTGTGCACAATCAGAGTCACTGGTAGTTGTAATGTCATGTTTTAATCAATAGTATTCTAGCTTGTGAACACTGGCATACATTTATGATACTGAGAGAAGCAATACACAAAAATATGTCTCTGTTCGCTGGCTAATATGACTAACTGAGTAACAACTGGTCCCTATACATTAATTTCAAATTTAAGCTTGATTATCATCCCTCTATTCCCTAACTTCTGTGTTTAGCTGAAATTCGTGGCGCTCTACAAGGCATTGAATGGAGTTTAAAATAATTAACAATTAGATTATGAGCTCGAGATTTCTATGAGGTGATAGTTGATGAAGCCGAATGTTTTAGTAGAATTCTAACTGAAATAAAAATAAATAACGGTTTCTAATTATTTTTCTGCGCATTATTGAACTTTACACCTTAAGGTGGCTCTAAACGGTTTCCAACACTTAGATTTTGATGGGTCGTTATAACCACTCTTTATAACTTGATGCTACAATCATGGTACCTAAAAACTGCCCAATCACTGGTGAACACGTTGTTATCATTTTCGTGACACAATAGGTTACCATAGCAACAGTATGACCTCCTAAACACACCCTTAATTACTGCTTTAGGGGCTTATAATTCAAAAACGGCACGGTGAATTTTTTTTATATTATCACCTTTTGGTAAGCATGATAAGACGCAACTTTTGGCAAAGTTTAAAAAAATTCTGTACATGGGGTTCAGAGCCACCTTAATTTTTCAAAAATGTAAGGTGGCTCTGAACCCCATGTACAGAATTTTTTTAAACTTTGCCAAAAGTTGCGTCTTATCATGCTTATCAAAAGTTGACAATATAAAAAAATTTCACCGTGCCGTTTTTGAATTATAAGCCCCTAAAGCAGTAATAAAGGGTGTTTTTAGGACGTCATACTGTTGCTATGGTAACCTATGGTGTCACGAAAATGATAACAACGTGTTCACCATTGATTAAGCAGTTTTTTGATACCATGATTATTGCATCAAGTGATAAAGAGTGGTTATAACGACCCATCCAAATATAAGTGCTAGAAACTCTTTTGAGCCACCTTAACAAAATCACACGCATTAAATTGTCCTTGGTAAATTTGTTATTGTTTACGCGCGCGCATTCGTTTTTTTCAATAATTTCAAGTTTTTAAAGTCAAGAAACCACTAATGTCCTTCTTTTAGTCTTTTCAGGAATTTAATTATCCATTTACATCTAAACTTTCTTCCAAAACTTCGGAAAAACGATAAAAACAGCCACTGCACTCTAATGGCTGATAGTATACGAGTAGTGCAGCCAATCAGATTGCAGCATTTGAATTAGTATACTAATAGAATTCTACTAATAAAGGATATTATAGAGATTTAGCCAAGCTTAAAAGCGGAGCTCCTGATTGGATAATTAACTATAAAAGGGAAAAAAAAGCGGATTTGTTTTTCTTGGATCAGAAACTCAAGCAATGATCAATAGAGTGTGTTCATTGTCACGCAATAAAAAATAAAATCAAAAGCCATTCAGCGGATAAAGTCAAGAAATCGTGATATAGTGTAAACATCTGGAACTTACTTTGGCTATATAGTCGACTGATTATCTGAACCGAACCAAAAAACATTTACACAAGCACTTTTCCTAATACTTTAACTCCCAAAATGGCTAAAAATCACGAGATAATTGTATAGTTTTCGACAAACGCGATCTTAGCTTTATGTCACGCACCGCCATAACTCCGAAATTCAAAATGCGCTGGTTTCCAAACGAAGGACGCAATTGAGCTGGCAAATTGTAAACAGACATAAATTTAGCACTTTTATGCCTGTTGAGGATAAAACCTTTAGGGGCTCTTTAGTTTTGAATTTGAGAATTTGATGACGTCACGTGAACACACTCTGTTGTGAGCATGTAATTGGTCAGCGTTTGGTTTCGCTATTTTTTCCAGTTACCAGTTGAATTTAAGAAACTATACCCAATAAGCGTAACCAAGATTTTAGAAATTACGTACGCAATCTATCAGGAACTTTCAAAGTGACGATTGTGCAATTGAATTATCATTATTATTATTATTACTATTATTATTATTATTATTATTATTAAATATTATTGTTATCGTCATTATTTTTATTAAGGGATATGTCAGAATGAAAGTCACCAACGCGCAAGGGGTCAATTTGCAACGAAAGTTTGCCCTTGCACATACTCCCTTCTTCTCCCCCAGAGTAATAACCTGACTTGAACCTGGAATCCAAGGGAAAAACGGTACCTGGTCAGCGGTCAACTTCAAAGATCGTTTTTTTGGACACTTAGGTTACTCGCAAGGATAATGCTTGCATTATTGACGTACACCGAAAACCTACCCCACCGATAGATGTTTGGATTTCTTCCACCCACCGTGACAAACGACACAATATCAGTTTAGCTATATATGTGATCAGTTGGCCGGTTGGGAGGTCCGTATGGTGAAAAACTTTGATCTTGGGCTTGAAAATTCTGGCCTCGGGCAACATGTTCTAGCTCGAGGTCACTGTTTTTCACTACATGTACTGACCCTAAGCCGCTAACAACATGTTTATCTTTTTCTTGCGGTAAATTGGCTTACAACTTTGTCACTGAATTAGCTTACGTGCCGTCTATAAACTATTCATTAAAACATCTAACAAGCGAACGAGCGAGTGACTCAGACACTAGACAAAGAAAGACGTATTAAAGAAGAGATTTATTTCAAACTACTTTACGTCAGTTACATTTAGTTCTCCAGTTAAGTTCTCCAAAAGTGTTTTTCAGGTGTAAAATTTCCTGCAAAGTTTGAATTTATAAAATAAAAAAATTTCTGTCAATCGTTGCAAATCACTCGAAATCAGACTTTTCTATCGTAAATTGAGTAGCGGATAGCGAGGAAATTTGTAAAGTGTACTCCACAGAAAATCTCTCAAATAAAGCAACGAGCAGAGAGGTAAACTCGACTGAAATTGACTCATTTTGTTACCTAAAACTGTATATATAGGGAGAGAGATACAGGATTACGCGCCATTACAGCGCCGAGCTGCAAACAGCCAAACAAACTCCTACAACCTCAAAAAACGCAATTGAATTTACTTACAGTGACTTTCCGTGCCATTAAAGGTTACTTCCCACCTTCGCGGGTTTCCCTCGGGAAAAAATTCGTAAGCGCGCCGGTTTCAATGAAACGCCAACATACTCTATATCAGAAAGCTGGTGTAGTTTACGAAAAAAAAAAATACAATTTAAGCGATTTTTTCTTTCAGGAAGTGTCAGGAGCCGGTAAGGCGTGAAACGACCGAGGGTTCTTCTATTGAATTTATCGGTTATCGGAAGCCACTCGAGCAACATGGCTGCACAGTCTTGTTCACAAGGCATCAATCAACAAAAGTGTGTCGGGCTTTTTCGATATTCTAATTGGTTGTCTAGATGTCCGCATCTAAAGTTGGAGTAGCTAAATATATGCCAGACGTATTGCGTAAACGGACGCCACGGGAAAGATATGTTAAATATTCAAATTTCCTGACACTCTTTCGTTTGTCATTATCCCTGAAATGTTCTGGCGAAATTTCACGAAAATCCAACAAATCTGCATACCCTATAAATGCGCTCAAAGTGGATGTATTCCTCCCAAATCAAATTCCAGATTTTAGTTCATAAAGGTTCGTAAACAACTCGAGCCACGCCAGGAGATTATCTCGCCTTATGAAACCACAAACCAATGGAACAACAGGACTTCCTAGCGTTAATGAAAATGGATCAGGATTTCCTGGGAAGAGCATTGCATTGCAACACGTTTTCTATCTCGCTGTGGCACTGAAGAGAAAGAAGGCAAATGAACAAATGGGCGATATAAACAATACCAAATAACATGAATCACGAGCTCCAAGATGAGCGTTTGCCGCGAAAATTCCCTTGGCAGTTTCGTCCATTTAAGCGATTATGACACCTTCCTGGTTTATAATTTTATTTGAAAAGACGTTTTTTCTTAACAACTTGACCTCTTTTTGAGTTTTTCATTATTTTTCCTTTTGTAAACTTTAGATAAAATGACTCATTTTGTCAAATAAAAGAAAAAAAAGATTTTTGTGCCCTTGAAAGTGGGAAGTAACCTTAAAGGTGAATAGAGATAAACTTGCGTTGATCAATCGTCTATGGAAGTGTAAAAAGGGCGAAAGATTGACAATTTACTAAAATAGGTCGACGTATTCCACTCGCTGTGGCGGTCCGGATAAGAAAATTTCGCCCGCCCCAGGAACCAATCAGATTGCAGGATTTGTTGAATTCAGCCCGCTCACGAGGTGATAAAAAGATGAGAGACTTTATTACATCGTGCAGCTTAACTCCCGAGCACGAACCAAGGAAAAGAGGCTGAACTCAACCATGCCACCGATGCTCTACGAGCTAACAATTACCCCAAAAATGTCATCTCCAACATTCTAAGAAAGAAATCTTCTACCCAGCGCACAAACTCCATCCCAGCTCCTAAGGACCTTTTTTGTGTGTTTTTCAAATAGGCCATACCCTCCTATTCCTCTAGTTATGCAGTCCTCCCTTACATTAATGGAATTTAATGAAATATTTTCCAACATTGCTAAACACGCTTGGTCTTAAAATTACTCTATTAACTTTCAAAATTCTCAGGTGATTGACAAAGGTTCTTTCCGTATTCGCCAGACGCTAGAATTATGACACATTGCTTCGACAAATCATGCAGATAACAATTCAAGGCCGCTCCCCAATCAATATTCCTACTCTCTACTCTACTTTTTAAAAAGGAACAATTAGTTTATTGACACTTATATTTTATCCATTTTATGTATTCTTTTTATAGTCCCACCTATTTTTGTATATAATTGTAGTTGTTATTTTTTCCATTTTTATTCATCGAAGGCTGTAGTCTGACAGCCGAAAGCTCGAAAGTTTTAACTCTATACAGTCAGTGAACGTTTTTGTTATAAATTTTGAATATGTTTTCTCCTGGCAACGTTTCTTCTGTTTTTAAAGCCTTTTTGTTACTTAATAGATGAAACAACACTTAAATGTACATGTACAACATTCGCTATATACCTGTAAAATACGTAAATTATGTTCCTTCACTTTTCCTTCGTCCTTTCTTGTTACATTACATTAACGATCCACAATAATGGGTGATTGATGTTTTTTCTAACCATTGCTATTATATTTTCTTCAGATATTAATGAGTGCTCATCCCAAGAACTTCATTCTTGCCCTTCAAAAACCGAGTGTGAAAACACCGTTGGTTCCTACCAGTGCGTATGTATCCCTGGATACAGTGGAGATGGACGAGTGTGCAGAGACGTTGACGAATGCAGCACCGGTATTCACAATTGCAGTGACCATGCAAATTGCAACAATACCATTGGTTCTTATGACTGTAGTTGTGTTGAAGGATTCCAAGGAAATGGCATGTCATGTGAAGATGTGGATGAATGCAAACTGGCCAACACGCACAGCTGCAGTGTCCATGCACACTGCATTAATACCATTGGCTCTTATAATTGCACTTGTGCTAAAGGATTCCAAGGAGATGGCATGTCATGTCAAGATGTAGATGAATGCAAACTGGCCAATACGCACAACTGCAGTGTCCATGCACATTGCATTAACGCCATTGGCTCTTATAATTGCACTTGTCTTGAAGGATTCCATGGAGATGGCATGTCATGTCAGGATACTGATGAATGCAAAGACAATGTGCACAATTGCAGTGTTCATGCACATTGCCACAATATCATTGGTGCCTATGACTGTAACTGTGTTGAAGGATTCCAAGGAAATGGCATGTCATGTCAAGATGTGGATGAATGCAAACTGGCTAATATGCACAACTGCAGTGTCAATGCACACTGCATTAACACCATTGGCTCTTATAATTGCAATTGTACTGAAGGATTCCATGGAGATGGCTTGTTATGTCAGGATACTGATGAATGCAAAGACAATGTGCACAGTTGCAGTGTTTATGCACACTGCAGAAATACCATTGGTTCTTATGACTGTAGATGTGTTGAAGGATTTCATGGAGACGGCATCTCATGTCAAGATGTGGATGAATGCAAACTGGCCAATATGCACAACTGCAGTGTCCATGCACATTGCATTAACACCATTGGCTCTTATAATTGCATTTGTGCTGAAGGATTCCATGGAGATGGCATGTTATGTCAGGATACTGATGAATGCGGAGACAATGTGCACAGTTGCAGTGTTCATGCCTACTGCAATAACAGTGTTGGCTCTTATGACTGTACTTGCCACCCAGGCTACACAGGAAATGGACGATATTGTAGAGGTACGTACTAGATCAAAAGTCTCGTTGCTTTGCTGTCCACGGTTCTCATGATTTATGCCGAACAAATATGTCCCCAGTGTAAAGTACCAGGCTTTCAGCTAGCCACTGAGATATTTTTAAAAGAAAAGCGGTAATTTTTTTCCCTTTTTTCTATTTTTTTTGTAGATTAGTTGTGTAGATGTTAACTCTCTGGGTTTTAATTTTGTCTTATAAACGTTTGGAACTGTTAAGTTATAGATAATTTAATTTAAATCATCTTTAACTCAAACTTCATTTGTAATGGCCACAAACTCACTAAGGCTGCATAGTTTCAGCAAAAAATAAATTGGGACTTCAGTGAAAAAAGGTTCTAAAATAACGAGCGTGCTGACGACGATCTAACTCACTTTTGTTTAGACATTAATGAGTGCAGAGAAGGAGCACATAAATGTAGCTGGAACGCTCGTTGCAATAACACGCAGGGCTCTTACACCTGTAGCTGTGCTTCAGGTTTCCATGGTGATGGGATGTCATGTAGTGATTTAGATGAGTGCCGTCAGGGTTTCCACGACTGTCATCCCAAAGCCGTGTGCAGTAACACTTTGGGATCATATAAGTGCTTCTGTTTAAAAGGATATCTCGGAAATGGCAAAGAGTGTCAAGGTAAGCAAGTCAGTTAGTCATTACGTTAACGGTCTCAGTACCTTAACATTAACGCCATCGGATTCCCCCGTTCCCTCCACGAGCAGCTAACTGTATTTTTAATTAACAAGATAAAATAGAACAGAAGAGGAAAATTTAGGAAGACATTTAGCATATTATGAGTGTTGATTCCCCGGCAATGATTATTTCTTAGCAATTTCCTCAGTCGGTGACAATATTATGTGCCTTATTTGTTCAAGTTTTGTTGATATGAGACAGACAGACTACTGGTTTGTCTATAGCTCGTATTAATCAAGCAGGAGGTCTGTATGGGAGAATCTTGACGGAGGTCGTGAGTACAGACCGAACGCAGTGAGGTCTGTACACACGACCGAGGTCAAGATTCTCCCATACAGACCGACTTAGTTCGGTTAATAAGATGTTTATTACATGGCAAAGAAGAAAACTTTAATTCGTTTAGTGTAACTGGTTTGCTGACATTTTGCTTGCGAACGGCGATGAGCTTAACTTAGACCTGCCGAAATTTGTTCGTCCTCTTTACTTTTTTTTTGTCATCAGGCTTTTTGGCACTTCCATAAATGATTCAGAAGAAAATAAAAGAAAATGGTGAACATTTTTGTATTTTAGTTTGCTACTTTTTCAACGCAAAGTGAAACCGGCCTAGATGCCTGTCTAGGTGGGAAAAGCTAGACCGCGGTCAATATCGTTTTCAACCAATCAAATTAGTGAATTCGGTAGTTCCCAGTCCTTGTCAGACACAGCCATAGAATACAGTCTCACATCAACCCATTGCTTTTTACGGCATTTCAGTTATTAAGGGCTTGCGACAAGATGAATGGCAATTTAGTTGTACCGGTAGCAAACCAGGTTTGCGAGGGAGGTTTGGAGAATAGAAAATTGTTAGTTAGTGTTCTAATATTGTCGTATCGTTCGCAGCTTCCTCTCTGACCTCTACCACAAATCAACAAGTGCCTGTCAACAAAGCTTTTCTTTTTATTATTACTATTGCTTTTAGTCCATTGCTCTGTCTGTAAAAACTTAGAAAAAGACTATAGATCTTACATCTATTACTCTTTAAATAGCTCCATCTAAAGATTGAAATGTAACATTTTAGTTTAAATTTCCACCGACGTTTATTAACACAGATCCCCGTATAAGAACAAAGAGTCGTGGAACATATTTTTTTGGAATTTTCTACATATTTTGTGATTTAGTTGTAAAAGAAACTTAAAACAAAGGAAAATTCTTGTCAGTCTTACCATTTTATTGCAGTTTGAAGCATATATTTTAAGCAACTACCATAATAGTGTAATACGACTATCAAAGCATTGTTAAAGTAAGTTAGATGTTGTCAGTCTGGGTTGTTAGTGAACTGCGGAGTGCAGACCGCGGAACCTGCGAAACCTGCGGGACCTGCAAAGCCTGCGGAACCTATATTTTTCTATTGGTCAAAAAAGTAACGAATTAAAAAAAAAAATAAATAAATAAAGATTAAAAACCAAAAACCTTAACACTGTTCGAAATTTCGTTTAGTATCTAAAGAATATCACGTTAAAAAACAAATTTGTTTTTATCGTCGTGGACCTAGAAGTACTTGAGATTTTACGATTGTGGCGACATATGTGCGGTGGCATACAGTATAGAACTTGCAGAGTTCCAGAGAAGTCTCAGTTCTTGGGTATTTGTAAAAAGTATTTTATCGCAGTTTTTTTATAGTTAAATGTTTTAAAAAATCGCTTCTTCTTTGGATACTTTTCATTTGACAAAAAAAAAAAGAAAAAAGAGAAAAGAAAAAAAAAAATATAGGTTCCGCAGGTTCCGGAGGTTCCACAGGTTTCGTGGTCTGCAATCCTCAGTTCAGTAACACCCGCCAGTCTGTCATTTTCCGCTGGGGATTAGTTTACAGTCATTTTTTTCTGTAGAGGTGAGCGTTTCTAATAAGATTTTCAAAAGAACCAAATGACAATTTTTTTCTTCTTCCCTGTTTTCTTGTTTTGGTCTTTTCTTACTTTAGAGCTGTATTGCCAATAGTCTGTAATTCTGAACTGATATCCAATTTGTTCCTTAGTAACGTCTGCCGGCTAGTTCCCGGCATTTTTTAATGATGTTTTCAATATGTTTGAAAAAAAGGTAATAAAAGTTTTGTTGTTGTTGTTGTTGTTGCTATTGTTTTTGTCTGTGTTAAGATTCGCCAGTAGAAAAGTGCAAACACTTAGTAAATGATAAAAATAGAACAATTTAAGAGATAGGTTTATGAGTTTGTGGAACGACAAATGCTGTCGCGCGATTTAAAATTGAAATCGGCTGTTCCGAAAACGTGGAGTACGGAGTGCGGATTGTAAAAAAAAAAAAAAAAAAAAGAAAAAAAAAAAAGAAAAAATGAAAGGATAAAAGAAACATTTAAAAGAAATAAAATTCAAAAGTGCATTGAAGGTATAATTAAATGCATAAATAAACTAATAATAAAAAACTCACGCTGCCTAAAGTGGACCGTTCATATCGCGGTCATTTCATTTAGTCAATTCAACTCACGAGTTCACGTTTAGGAACAAAGTAAAGAACATTCATACAGTTGACCATATCTAAAACTAAAAATGTGACAAATCACGAATCGAACTTAAACAACCAAATCCACCTCGGTCTCCTTGGGCGAAAGCTGTGTTGCCTCGCAAAAAATATGCTTTGCTTTCCAAAAATAAAAATTGAACCATGCAACAGCGTGGCACTCGTGAACTCCGCCTCCTGAAAGTTCTCACATTTTGATTGATGAAGTTCAAACGAAAACCTTGAAAATTTCGGCACTGAAAAGTAGTAAGATAAAAAGGATATAGATTGACAAATAGAGAAACAAATAAATAAACAGGTCAATTTGCACCTTGGGACAACAAGTGATAAAAATAAAATTTCCCAAAAAAGCCATTTAACCGCACAACGGTCAAATGATTTATGTAAGCGTATCGAGTGGAACGTAGCTGCCTAAAGCAGGCCCTGTTGTGTTGCATGTTAGGCCGTTTAGAATTTGAGCGCTCTACAAGGCATTTTAAAATAACGACGGATAAAAACGCGCAACGAAATTAAATGTTTTCTTCTTTTAAATAAAATAAAGAAACATACCCACCTTGCCTTGTTTCTGTTGTCCATTTGCCCAATTTCATTTTGTTTTCCTTTCCTTTCTTTTTTTTCGGGGGGGGGGAGGGGAGGGGGGTGTTGAGGTACTTGTGGCACCTTTCTATACTGCTGCAAACACCTCACCCCTCCCCCCCAAACTATGAACTTATTCTTAGTTTCCCGTGTAAAGTTGAAGTAAGATTGATTGCGACCCATAATGTTTCAATTTTTCGAAATTCCTTTTTCAGACCCAAATCATTTTCAGGTGAATAGCATCTTTTAGGATATATTTTTTCTTTGTTTACCGCTAAAAGCTTCAAGTAGTGTGTACTACCTTACTTTATTTTCAAATTGAAATAAAAAATTTTCCACCGAAAAGATAATTCTAAAGAATTATTGGATGAGGTTTCCGTGACATACAGAATAATCAAGGTCGAGGCAGGGGTTATCAGTCGAAGCCGAAGGCTGAGGCTGATAACCCTTAACGAGACCTTGATTATTCTGCATATCATAAATATCACAAAAACCGAATCTAATAATTGTTTTATTATGCTTGAACGAAAAAAAAAAAATGGTCATGCTTCTTCACTGACGGCAAGCAACACAAAGCGTGCGAACTTGACGCGATTACCCTTAGAAATCGTGCTAACCTCGTTCCCAGGCTCTGTATCCTCTGCCTCTTTTGTTCGTTGGGAGAAAGATCCTGGTTGCGGCTGGTCACGTGCCCACCCAGAATCTGGGTGGTAAACAAATCTGTTGGGCAGGAGGGGTGGCAGAGTGTTTTGATTGTTGCTGTGACAAACTTTGTGGGTTTCAACCTCGAGGAGTCGCTAAAAACTACCCGCGTCTCGGGGTTCCAAGTCGAATTTTCCCGATAAAAAATGCCACATTGTTTCTGCCGTCTCCAAAATATGGAAGACTTTCGTTCACAAGGAAATTTGGCAGTCGAATTAGCACAAACTTTTCTATCGTTAGCATATGTAAAACGTCACATACCGAATCGAAATGAAACCAGTAGATCAGTCTCTTGAATATTTGAATTCGGAGGTAATTTATTTTCTTCTTTGTGTGGTATTTTGGATGTTAAAAAGTTTTTCTGCCACACGGCCGATTAGCCGAGTATTCTGACTTGCGCTTGATTTACAGCAATGTAAAATGAATTACAGTTTTGTTGACATAAACCCGGACTTAATTATATTTCATCTGCATCAGGTTTATGTAAGTTTATATTTAGACAGATTCTTAAACACGGTTCCTTGGCATAGTTTTAAGTGTTGGAAACTGTTTTGAGCCACCTTAAGAATCGGCGTTAAAAATCGACGTTAAAACTAGGCTCGTGTAACATCACCTTTAAGCCCCGGCCAAACGATCGCAACATTGCAGCGCACCATATCACAACATTGTTGGGCGCAATATGTTGCGCGCTTTTAGCCACCCTGTTACGACGTGCTGTGACATGTCGGGTGTTGCAAATCGAACTAGTGCGCATGTCCTGACGCAAAATTGTTGCTCGAACGTGACCAAACGAGTACAACATCATGCAATATCCACAAATGTTGCATGAAAAATTTGGTCATTTTCAAACCTGAGCCAACAACACCTAACATGTTCCAACACGTCGCAACATGGTGGCCAAACGCGCGCAACATGCTGCGCCCAACATGTTACGATATGCTGCATTGAAATGTTGCAATCGTTTTGGCTGGGCTTTAGAAAAGTAGGATGGCGCGTGCAGTTGTAATAGTGCATTTAACCTGATGGTAATGGCTTCGTTACCTCTTTCTTGGATATCTCTTGTTATCAATTCTCTCTATTTTCCATTAAAGAAGAGGGAACAAATCTCGACCGAAACTATAGATTCGAGGGCCGGGAACGAAAATGTAACGTTCATGTATCTCCAAATTGTTCTCTTTGTCACGGTAGCATATCTACTACGCTTCCCAACCAGTTCACAGTTTTGAATCTCTACATTTGATTTTGTTTCCTCCCCGTTGTTTAAAATAATGAAACAGAGTTTCTCTGGCATATCTGTCAAATTTAGGGCAATGTTGGATTGTAAAACTACCGTTCATGACTTGAACATGCTGAGGCAGGTTGTAAGAAAGAAATATGGTTACACTCAAATTCATTAGAATAAAAAGTCAAAAAGCACAAACGCGCACAGAGATTGACTGCCGTTGTACATGTACCTGTTACCTGTGTTTGTTTTTGGCTTCATGGACGGCTGCAATGGTTTTGAAAACATTATTAAAAGGTCCTTGTTTCTGATTGTTTTGAGTTGTTGTTTTGTTGTCGCTCCGGTGCAATATCACGCAAAACCTCGCTTTCAAGGGTCGCAATTCCACGCTGAATACCTCGTCTAGGTAACAAATCAGGGTGCAAGATTTCTCTGAACTATGCGATTCTTAGCCGAAGCTTAAGTTAAGACTTTGACCACTTTTTCAGTCAACGTACAACTTTGCATACCGTAAGTGAAAGTACTTTTAGAACCTTCTTTTTTTAAAAAGTGTCATTGATATACGAAGTTAGGTACACATTTTAACTCAACTAATACTCAGACGGATAACTGGAAATGGCTGATAACGTAACCGTAATGGTTAATAGCGCCCAGACTTCTTGTTCTTGTTAAAAAAAGCTACCATCTTACTATCTTTTTATGCAGAAAACACGATCGTCACGGTACGGTTCCAAAAAGGAAATGGACCTTGTGAAAGACGATCTTGAGTTTTTATACTTGGACAAGGAAGGGGCAAAAAATGTTGAAAACGTAGACGACGTCACTCGACTATACACCGGGGAGTTCTACTGCCTCTGGTCCGACTCAAAATTGTACAAATGCATTGTTATTGATTGGATTTAAAAGCAAAACATGCTTAGTTTTTGGTGGACCTTTAGCGCATTACCCATTAACTAGCAATCGTACGTTTTCGTACGCTGAGGGATTCTGCACTTTGTACCACTTGTTACGTCATCAATTCAGGCGTCAATTAATATAGTTATATAAGCAGTTAATAGAGCTAGGATAGATCTATCCGCGCAGCTGTCCGTTTTGGATATCAACAATATGCTGACGTAGCTAATTAAAAAAAAAAAAAAAAAAAAGTAAGCAGTTTTTGGTGCAAAATTTGTGGTAAAATGGCCCATGACACCTAGAATCGATCAAGGTTCCATTTCCAGACTTTAAACATAATCAACACGGAACTTTTTACGGCTTTCAGAAAAAAAAAGGATATGACGAGCAAAAGCTAGCAAGGGTAAAAGAGGCGAGAAAAAGGAAAGGAAAGGGCAAGAAAAGAAAATTCGGCATGCATGCTGCAAAGTAAAACATTGTACATTTTCAAGACAACTAATCCTCAGGAAAATCTTGCTCCTCGGTAAGAGATCGTTTTTTCAGCAAAGTTGAGGCCAATTGAGGGTCGTGGCATCAAAAAAGCCGAATTAAAAGTAAAAACAACATTTTATGAGAATATTTGCAAGTTAAAGTTAACAAATCGAATGTGATTTAGCGGGGTCTGTACTCTTATCGACGACGATACGAGTCATCACAGTGGTCAAAATGTTGTGGAAAATGTTTTTTTTTTTTTTTCAGAGGGCGAGCTGAAAAAGGAATTGTGTGACACATGGACGCGAGCAGCGTTGTCTGGACTCTTTTCGACAACGGCAAATTAGCCAATCAGATTGCGAGATTAGTAGCGATTGTGGTAAAAAGTTAAATCGTCGTTTACACTGATAAAGTGGAAAAAATGAATAAATTTTATCTTAAATAAGCGAAAAACAAGATACCGAATCCAAACGACCAAAGGAGGTCAAGCCAGCAGAGGATAAGGTATATATTCCACTCTTTTGCACTTCGTATGTCGAGTCTTCAGTTATCTGAAACAAGAATGAAAGAATGAACAGAAATCTGGATAATGACGTCTTTCTCGTGATTTGCAATCCGCTATATTTCAATGAACAACTCGATTTATAATTGTGACCACAATGGTATAGCGCACAAAATGGCCGGAATTTACTACGTACCTACACAGTTGCACGTACTTTAACATACCTTGGTGAGTGAAATACTTATTGATTTAACTTGATTTTCTAAATATTAAATTAATAAAACAACAAATAACAGTACAATAATCTACCAGGTGAGTATCAGAATTTGGAGCTTCAATTTTCGATTTTTTGTGGTTTTGGAGGTGCCTACAAAAAAGAAATTCCCCAAAAAATACAGAGAGCGAATATGTCGAAATAAAGGCCATTTTCTTTCGTTGCATACTTTGCTTGACTTGTGTCGAAAAAAAAGAAGGTAATCCACTTTCCACGAAAATCTGAGTGGTCGATTCTTACACGGACACGCTCAATTAAGTCTGCAGTCTGTTACACTGATGACAGACTCTTTAATATTCTTTTCAGATATAGCCTCTACGTATAGACCAAACAGTAACCTCTCGGGACTGAGAGTAGGTTAGGGTTGATAACTTTATTTTTGTGTTGGGACTGAATGTGTGGCAAACAACAAATGCTATTCTTTGTCTCACTTAGTTTTCAGCTGGCTGGCAGGGTAGTAACCGAATCTTAGGGCCTGTTCACATGGAAGCGGGGGATCCCGGGGAGGTGAGTACCTCACCTACCCGTGGTAAAGAAACACTTGTCGTCACATGCCACCCCGGGGACACGGGGTGAGGTCCAAAATGCAATCACGCGGTCGTATGTAACTGTATGTAACGGTCGTATATATGTATGTAATGTATTCTTTAAGATATTTCAGTAACAGTTGAACACGTTCGGGAGTTCCTGCCCTGACTTTCGGCAGTTTTCGGTGTACCCTCTTCGCAGATTTGTTCTGAGGAACGTTCGTTTGTTCCGATAAAGCTCCTTTCCGCTTCAATGTCGTTGTTGCAGGCAAAACTTCAGTTTGATTCCGCTGATTAACCTGACTATCCGATTTCACGCTTAAATTATCGCCAGCACTGTCAATTCCATCAGCGTTTCGGCGGTGAAATCGTCCAAATAACTCGCCACGCTGGTAGCGGTTGGCAGCCATGTTGTTCTGCCGTGTGTTTTGGCGGGCTTTGGCGCAGTAATTTAATTACCCCGGTTAGGCGGGGTACCCCACTCCGCAGCTTTCACATGGAGAAAACTCACCCAACCGAAGCGGGTTACCCGGACCGCCTGACCGGGTAACCCGCCTTGGTGGGGTACCCCATTTAACATGTGAACGCGATCAAGAAAAAAAGAGAGATTGTATGGATAGATTGGTTACCCCACCAAGGCGGGGGACCTCACCTGCCCGAAGTCCCCCACTTCCATGTGAACAGGCCCTTAGATGCCTCCATTACGATCAGCACAATGTGTAAGAAACCCGAGTGGCAGTTTTACCAATCCTAATTGTAGACGAGATCAACAGAAGATAACTAATTGGTAACACCTTGTGGTGGGATGGTCGAAAAGCATGCGGCGTCTTGGGAACAGTGGTGAGGTTCTGTGCTTAGCGTATCTTCATCCTTATCTTGGAATTAACAACTGATTCACGCGTCGCCGGCGACTATCTATGTATGCAGGAGTTTGAAGAGCGTGAATTAGGGTCTTGACTCTCAAGCTTCTCCACTGTTCTGCTAACTGCCAAGTGTATCCATAACTCGATAGAAGTACAGCTAACACAAGAACCCCTATTGCTGGTTTTCAGTGTCACGCCATTCAAAATAGATCAAAATAAAAATCAAAACCTTTCAATTGGTACAGTCCAGAATCTAGTAAATGAAAGAAAGTAAATATGCAAAGACTCTCGCCAAGATTCTGGTCACAGCAATTTTTCTTATGCGAGATATGAGAAAAACGTTTTAACCCAAATTTATAGAGATTTTGTATGGAGACGCCATGCCGGTGCCCATCCGTATGGGCACCAACATGGCGGCCGGAAACCAGCACAAACATCTGTCACTGAGTTTTGCTACAAAAGCGTGAATTTATCCCTCCATGAACTCTAAAACATTAAAATAATACTTTTTCTAAGACATGAGGTCACTTTTTTGACCATCATAACAGCTCTCTAGACCGTCTTGTGAATGTCCCGTCACGCAAAAGCTTAGAAATTCAAGCGTAGTGTATCACAAAACTAATAACCCAATCGGAGCGAAAATGGGTATGAATTTTAGTTTTCAGTTGCTCTTATACATTATTAAAGTAAAATCTCAGGAAGATCAATAGTTTTGTAGTTTGAATTTTAGTGACGTCATGTGAAAACCAGCTATAACTTAGCGGAGGAGGTCTGGGAAGCCTGGATGAAAATCTGTACACGAGTACCTGTAGGAGTGTTTGCGAAATCCACTCTCGTTCTTTAGTTTCGGAACTGAAGAGATTTTCTTGCTTCGAGCAAAGGACGAGCAACATTTTCTAACACGTCGCACTGCAGCTTTTCTCTTTCTACCAAACTCGTAAACCTATTTCTTATATTATTCTGTTTTATAATTTACGAAGTCTTAGCACTTTTCTACTGGCGAATCTTAACAACAACAAAAACAAACACAACAGCAACAACAACAAGAACAGTTTTATTACCTTTTTCAAACAAATATTCAGAAACGTCATTAAAAAAACGGGAACTGGCAAAAGATACCGGGGAACGTGTTGGATATCAGTTGAAAATTACAGATTATTGGCTATACAGCTCTAAAACAAGAAAAGAACAAAACAAGAAAAGAGGTAGGAAGAAAAACACTAGTTATTTGGTAATCAATAAATACAAGTAAAAGCTCCGATAGTCAATAGATACCAGTTGAAATTAAAGGCATAAATATTCCATTACTTACGAAATGTAGTCTTTGCTTCATGTTCACATAGGCCTGTATAAGATTCAGTTATTCTTTTGAAAATAGCAACTTATTAAAAACGTTGACTTCTACAGAATAAAATGGCTGTAAACTAATCTCCATCGAAAAGTGTCAGGCTGACAGCATTTAACTTTCTTTAACAGTGTTTGATAGTCATATTGCACTATTATAGCGGTAGTTTGTTTTAAGACAAATGCCTCAAACTAAAATAAAATGGTAACACTGACATCAAGGTCAGCATTCATTGCTTTTAATAACCTAAGATTTTTTTTTGTTTTCGGTTTCTTTTACAACTAAAGTAGAAATGTGGAAAACGAGAAAAGTCTGTTTCTGTGAGCAACTTCGGTCGGAATGTAAATTAAAATGTTACTTTCAATCTTTAGAATGAATTATTGAAACCCTTAAAGAGTACTTTATGTAACATCTATAGTCTCCTTGAAGTTCTTACATACAGAGCAATAGACTAAGAGCAATACTCATAATATAAAGAAAAACTGTGTTGAGAGGCACTTGTTGATTTGTGGTAGAGGAAGCTGCAAAAGATAAAGATAACATGAGAAAACTTGCGAAAAACAAACTACATTCTTGTATTCTCCGAAACCTGCCAAACCTGGTTTGCTACCTGTACAATAACATTGCCATGCATCTTGTCGCATACCGTTAATGACTGAAATGCTATAAAAAGCAGAGGGTTGATATGTGACTATAGAAACCACGAACAGTATTCTAACTGACCCTAACTCCTCGATATGAACAAAAACTGAACATAAATGATAAAATATTATAACATTGCAACCAATTCAATTGCTAAGAGAGAATTTCATTGTCGGGGAATCAACACTGAAAATATGCAAAATGCTTTGCTTAATGCAGGGTTGGGATTCACGTGAATTTAAACCTTTCCTCCTCTTTACCCTTTTACTTCTGTGTAAATACAGTTAACTGCTCATTGAGGGAACGGAGCAAACTGATGTTGTTACCTTTTTCTGTTGTGGCACTGAGACTGTTGACGTAAATGAACCTGAATGACTTGCTTACCTTTACACTGTTTGCCATTTCCGTGATATCCGTTTAAACAGGAACACTGATATGATCCCCAAGTGTTACTGCACATAGCTTTGGGATGACAATCGTGCACACCCTGTGCGCACTCATCTAAATCACCACATGACATCCCATCACCATGGAAGCCTGAATTACAGCCACATGTGTAAGAGCCCTCTGTGTTACTGCAACGAGCGTTCCAGCTGCATTCATCTGTTCCATCTCTGCATTCATTAATATCTAAACAAAAGTAAGTTAGATCGTCGTTAGTACCCTCGTTATTTTAGTACTATCTTCATCGAAGTCCTAATTTATTTTCTGTTCAATCTCTAGTTTCGAAATGACGTTTTGAGTTATAAATAACTGAATTAAATTTATGTTCGAAACGTATATAAAGCAAAATTAAAACCTTATGAGTTAATATCTACATAACTAATCTACAATACATGTACAAATAGAATAAAAGGCTTTCAAAAACAATTTGATTTTATAAACTTGTCTTTATAATTAGTAAAATTAACCCTTTTCTTTTCAAAATATCAGTGATTACCTGAAAGCCCTGCCATTCATACCTTTTGGTACTTCATACCTTTTACATATTCGTTTGGCATAAATCACGCAAGAGGAAAACTGTGAACAGGAAAGCAATGGAACTTACATTGTTGATCCAATACTTACCGTAACAATATCGTCCATTTCCGGTGTAGCCTATTCTGCAGGAGCAGCTGTAAGAACCAGGCTTGTTAACACAGCTGGCATGAGCGTCGCAAAGATGAATTCCTTCGCTGCACTCATCAACGTCAGTGCATAGACGTCCATTACCATAGAAACCGTCTTTGCATGAACATGAATAGGAACCGGCAGTGTTCATACAAGTCGCATGCAAACTGCAGTCATGTGATCCGTCTTGACATTCGTCAACATCTCGACAAACTTGACCATCTCCACGAAACCCAGTAATGCAGCTGCATTCATGAGAGCCTCCGGTGTTTGTACATGCCGCGTATGTGTGGCACTTGTGAGTTCCATCCTTGCATTCATCGATGTCATGGCAAGACCAGCCATTTCCTTTAAAACCTGGTAGACAAGTACAATAATAAGAGCCAATAATGTTATTGCAGTGTGCATGAACACTGCAACTGTCCATATTGCCATTACACTCATCAATATCCTGACAAGATATGCCATCTCCCTGGAATCCGTCAAGGCAAGTACAATCATAGGAGCCAATGGTGTTATTGCAGTGTGCATAAATACTGCAATTGTGCACATTGCCGTTGCACTCATCAACATCTTGACATGACATGCCATCTCCATGGAATCCTTCAAGACAGGTACAATGATAGGAGCCAATAGTATCATTGCAGCGTGCATAAACACTGCAATTGTGCACATTGTCTTTGCATTCATTGACATCCTGACATAACATGCCATCTCCATGGAATCCTTCAAGACAGGTACAATGATAGGAGCCAATAGTGTTATTGCAGAGTGCATAAATACTACAATTGTGGACATTGTCTTTGCATTCATCAACATCTTGACATGACATGCCATCTCCATGGAATCCTTCAAGACAGGTACAATGATAGGAGCCAATAGTGTTATTGCATAGTGCATGAACACTGCAATTGTGTATATTGTCTTTGCACTCTTCAATATCTTGACATGACTTTCCATCTCCCTGGAATCCTTCAAGACAAGTGCAGTCATAAGAGCCAATAGTGTTATTGCAGTGTGCATAAACACTGCAATTGTGCACATTGTCTTTGCATTCATCAACATCTTGACATGAGATGCCATCTCCATGAAATCCTTCAAGACAGGTACAATGATAGGAACCGATAGTGTTATTGCAGCGTGCATAAACACTGCAATTGTGCACATTGTCTTTGCATTCATCAACATCCTGACATGACATGCCATCTCCATGGAATCCTTCAAGACAGGTACAATGATAGGAGCCAATAGTGTTATTGCAGCGTGCATAAATACTGCAATTGTGTACATTGTCTTTGCACTCATCAACATCCTGACATGACATGCCATCTCCATGGAATCCTTGAAAACAAGTACAATCATAAGAGCCAATGATGTTATGGCAAACTGAATAAGTACTGCAATTGTGCATGTTGCGTTTGCACTCATCGACATCCTGACAAGACATGCCATCTCCATGGAATCCAACAAGACATGTACAATTATAAGAACCAATAGTGTTATTGCAGTGTGCATAGACACTGCAATTGTGCATATTGCTATTGCACTCATCATTATCATGACATAAAATGCCATCTCCATGGAACCCTTTAAGACAAGCACAATCATAAGAACCAAACGTGTTACTGCAGAGTGCATAGACACTGCAACTGTGCATATTGGTCAGTTTGCATTCATTGACATCTTCACATGACTTGCCATTTCCTTGGAATCCATCCACACAACTACAGTGATAAGAACCAATGGTATTGCTGCAATGTGCTTGGACACTGCAATTTTGGACACCGAGGCTACATTCATCAACGTCTGTGCACACTCCTCCATCACCATTGTATCCCGGGAGACAAATGCACTGGTAGGAACCAATGGTGTTTTCACATTCGGCGTTAGAAGGGCAAGAATGAAGTTCTTGGGATAAGCACTCATTAATATCTGAAAAAATATGATAGCCATGGTTAGATAAAAACATCAATCAGCCATTATTTTGGATCGTTAATGTAATGTAATAAGAAACGACGAAGGAAAAGTGAAGGAACATAATTTGTGGATACAACTAGTGTAAGGAGAATGTTGTACTTGTACATGTAGGTGTTGTTTTATATATTAAGTATAATAGAAAAGAGAGGATGAAGAATAAGAGAGGTAATCCCCTATGTAGGCCCTCTTCTCAAAATAACCTCTTTTATAAGTTATTTCAAGATTACTCAGGGCTTTAGAAATACAGGAAGGGTCTAGAAATAGCCAATCAGGTGACACCGATTTTCTTCACGGGAACAACTAAAGAAACACCATGTCTAAACTTAACTTGAGAGGGATTACCTCGTCGGAATAAGGTCTTTCTGGGAGATTAACACTATTACCCTTCTCTTCAATGACATAAATTACAGGCTGGCCTGATAAATTCTGCTTAGTAAGGAATCATTAAACAGCTGTCCAGTTTGTAACATGGTCATTTGGCCGAACGGAACAAGGGACGGGTGAAAATAATAATTACTATAGAAACTAAACAGACGCGTAAGTTGTAAGCTACAATGGGTTTCAAATGCTCTCATACCTCGACAAACAGATCCATTTCCTTCAAAGCCATTGTTACAAACACAAATGTAACGTTTCTTATCTCTTAGGTCAGCTGTGCAGGCAGCGTTGGCATCACAAAGCGGCTTCTGTCTACAGTCAAAAGATGCAGCTAAACTTCTCATGTCCTTTTCATCTGTAATAGCATCAAAGGCGAACAAAGTAAAGGTTTCAAGAAGCCGCCCGAGACTGATACTATACGCGAAACTTTTATTACTTGGCTATATTTTACTTTTCTATTTAATTAATGTAGTGGTGTGATGAAGAAAGCTTCTTATGTAGAGCCAACAATAAATCAATCACAGGAAAGTTACTGGGCGTCGCATCTTTTGTGGTGGTATCATCACGAGCAGTGATCACACGAACCAGATGCCAGGATTTTACGGACGCTACAACCAAGAAACTATTTCTAAAACAAGTACGTAACTTTTATTTGATATCGCTTCTCCGGACGGCGGGCAGTGAAGCCAATAAAATAACGATGCTTTTACACACACAAACAGGTATCTTTAATATAAAGCAGATGAAACTGGCTGCGCATAAATGTCTGCAGAAGATGCTGAGCGAAGCATTTTATTTTTCTCGACTCTCTGTTCGTATATTTATAAGCTTATATATCAATATGATAGCAGTACTGATCTTGCAGCTAACACACAAGCTAATGTTAAGTGGTTGCTTACCTTCCTTGCCAGGAGATTTACTGCCAACTACGAGGACAAGACACGCAGTAGCCACTATTGATCCAATTAGAAACACGAAAATTCCTACCGCTAGTATCTTTTTGAAGATGGCTTTACTGCACTTGAGCCTGACTGTTTCTTTGATATTTGTTGAATCGAATTTCGTTTTGGACTCTGACATGGTGCCTTTCGTTGCTTAGGCATATACTTTATGAAAGGAAGGGCAAAAAAATGAAGTTCAATCCCGTCCAACGACAGAAATGCAATATAAGCGTTTCTCAGAAATGTTGGAACGGGGAAACCCCTAATTACATTATGCAGAGACACCTTATTGGCTGCCACTACATATATTCGGCTCCTGTGAGGGCAAGCTTTTTCTCGGAAATCATGTGACCTCCGCATTACGTCATCGTTATTGTGAAGTGTGTTGTTTACTGTATTTGACTAGCCAGGGAAAAGAGCCTTCTATCCATGTTGATCTAGTAAATGAAAAAATTAAATGTTTTGTAAGATCGTGATAGTTAAAGCTGCATTAAGAGACAGACTTGCAATATCTATAAATTGAGGTTTAATTATAGTTAGGGACCCCAGTTTGCGTGAGACAGATTTACACGTAAAATATGAGCTCAACTGTGTAATTGTGTAAATTTCGTTCAGGTTATCTTTTCTCTCTGATACTCTCATTAGATTATAAAGAGGAACTTTTAACCAGAGCAACAGCTTACATAAACCAAAAATGTAGTATTATTGAATAAAATATAAGTAACAACGACTGTATTGACCCTTTTCATAAATGGCTGCCAAGTTTAAACTTGTTTGTATGTATTTAAATTAGCCTCACTAACTCACCAACAGAGCTCGTTGGAGACTACAATTTCTTTTACATAAAAATTCAGTCAGTCAGGCTAATCTTCATCCTTTCAAAAGAATTTCCAGCCATTGATTACCATGTTCTGCTGCAGACTTTCTCCGTTCAGGTTGTTTTGAACCTGAATAAACAGTCAATTGTTCATGATATGATATAAACTGATATGAAATGAGTTTCGACGCAGCGGAAAAATTATACAGGGCTAGATTATTGTGCCTAGCCTTAAGGAGTTACTGAGGCGATGACCCACGACTGGAATTCAGGCTATACTGCAACTGGATGTTATATTTAACCGGAGGAGGATCCTGGGGTTACAGAATCAATGGGGCATACATGCGGGCTATCTTTATTCTTACTCAGTTGTGTTACTGTTAGTCGAGAATAACGTACTTTTATCACTGTTTTAGCTAGAAAAAAAATCACTTGTAATTATAATGAGTTACTTGCCCAGAGTGTTTGCCTTTATTTCTGCCATAGTATTCACAGTCATTTTTCATTTTTTTTTAAAATTTTCTGCTTCTCCGAAAGGGGGTGACTAGCAACCCAATCCGCCCTACCCCGACATCCACTTAGAATATTTTTATTGAGAAAAATGAAAAATGAAATCATTCAGGCAATGAATGATTCTGCCTGCAGTCAAACATGGCCTTTCACCCGGGAAAGTTCAATACTCGGCGTCACAGTACTATCCGATAGTGTCAGCAGTCGACGAAATGTAAGGTTACGAACTGTTAACCACTATCCCATCTACGCAATAATCATGATTGCTTTGCACTTTACGCTTTGACATCACGAGACAGCATTCTGAAATCAATGAATTTTATTTATCGCAAAAAAGTTGTAGTAAGATATTGATGAAGAAAAACGAATCAAATTATTTTGCACAGTTCTATACAAAACCAGCGTTCGAATTCTGGCAGCTATAGTTGACAATAGTTTCCTTCAAAAATCTACCGGTTGGGTTCCTTTCGTATGGTGTGTCCGAGAAAAGCATGAGTATCTCACTCGATTCATCACACGGATAAACCTAAAATATCTTTTCGCTGGCATGACTACTCCATATTACTTATTAAAATTGTTTCCGGGATCGCAGGTAATTGCTGGGGGAATTTCCAGTACGGAGATGTTCCTCAAAAGCCTCCAGCCAAATCAAATGGCCACTTGGTCACTTGGTATAAAGTGACGAGCCACTCTGCTGGCTTGTAATGACAAATTTGCGAGTAGCCATCTTTGTTTTGCCAAGTGTGGTCGTCATTGCTGGGTGAATCCATGACAGTTCCAGTTTACATAATAATGTATGGAACAGCTATAGTCTTTTCGAAGTTTTTACATACCGATACCTAACATAAAAGCAATAATAATGAGAAGAAAAACTTGAGGCACTCGGTTGTTTCTCGCAGAGGAAGCTGCAAAAGAAAAAAAAAAACCAGATAATTATTGTGAGAAACCTCGAGAAAAACAAACTACAATCTTCTATTCTTCAAACCTGATTTGTCATTATTTGCTATTTGTGTTGTGGAACTTGGGCCATTTGTACACATTATCGTAATTTAGATATCAGGCAATGTAAGTTGTGCCATTTCCGTCTTATACTTTCAAACAAGAACAGTGATATGATCTCCAAGTATTACTGCACACCGCTTGCCGATGACAGTCGTGGACACACTAAATCACTACTTGACATCCCATCACCATGAATCACAGTTGCAGGTATTAGAGCCTTGGCCCAGGCGCTACACACAGGGTACATATTTGTTTGGCATAAATCATGCAAGAGGAAAACTGTGATCAAGAAATCAATGAAGTTTCAATTGCCGATCCTGTACTTACCTTTACAATGTCGTCCATTTCCAATGTAGCCTTTTCTGCAGGAGCAGCTGTAAGAACCAGGCTTGTTAACACAGCTGGCATGAGCGTCGCAAAGATGAATTCTTTCGCTGCACTCATCAACGTCAGTGCATAGACGTCCATTACCATAGAAACCGTCTTTGCATGAACACGAATAGGAACCCACAGTGTTCATACAAGTCGCCTGCAAACTGCAGTCATGTGATCCATCTAGACATTCGTCGACATCTCGACAAACTTGACCATCTCCACGAAACCCAGAAAGGCAGCTGCATTCATGAGAGCCTCCGATGTTTGTACATGCCGCGTGTTTGTGGCACTTGTGAGTCCCATCCTTGCATTCATTAACGTCGTGGCAAGACCAGCCATTTCCTTTGAAGCCAGAAAGACAACTACAAGTATAAGAGCCAATAGAATTATTGCAGAGTGCATGAACACTGCAGTTGTGCATATTAGCCTTGCACTCGTCAATATCCTGACAAGACCATCCATTTCCTTTAAAGCCAAGAAGACAACTACAGGCATAAGAGCCAATAGTGTTGTTGCAGAGTGCATGAACACTGCAATTATGCGTATTAGCCTTGCACTCGTCAATATCCTGACAAGACCATCCATTTCCTTTAAAGCCAGGAAGACAACTACAGGCATAAGAGCCAATAGTGTTGTTGCAGAGAGCATGAACACTGCAATTATGCATATTAGCCTTGCACTCGTCAATATCCTGACAAGACCATCCATTTCCTTTGAAGCCAGGAAGACAACTACAGGCATAAGAGCCGATAGTGTTGTTGCAGAGAGCATGAACACTGCAATTATGCATATTAGCCTTGCACTCGTCAATATCCTGACAAGACCATCCATTTCCTTTAAAGCCAGGAAGACAACTACAGGCATAAGAGCCAATAGTGTTGTTGCAGAGAGCATGAACACTGCAATTATGCATATTAGCCTTGCACTCGTCAATATCCTGACAAGACCATCCATTTCCTTTAAAGCCAGGAAGACAACTACAGGCATAAGAGCCAATAGTGTTGTTGCAGAGAGCATGAACACTGCAATTATGCATATTAGCCTTGCACTCATCAATATCCTGACAAGACTTGCCACCCCCATGGAATCCTGGGAGACAACTGCACTGGTAGGAACCAATGGTGTTCTCACATTTGGCAGTAAAAGGGCACGAATGAAGGTCTTGGGATAAGCACTCATTAATGTCTGTAGAAAGTGATGACATACATAATAGCCATGGTTAGACAAAACCTCATTTAGATATCACTTTCGTTTGCTAATGGAATGCGACAAGAGAGGATAATGGAAAAGAAAATGAACGTAAATAATCTATGCACACAACTAGTATATAGCGAATGTTGTACTTGTAAGTGTTGTTTTCTGTGTAAGAAATAAAAAGAAAGAAAAGATGAAGGGCAAGAGTCTCCTATGTATATCTCATTAGAGGTGAGATCACTTTTGACCTCCGCAATGCCAGAAGAGTTTAGATATAGCCAATCATGTGACACTGATTTTTCCCGCAACAACAGTCCAAGTATTGCCTGAATCGATTTATCGATTGTTTTTCAACTTTGTCATATAAAACAAGTTTCAAAGCCTGGCCTTGCATTAGAGTAAAACAGTCAAACTGAATAGATAACAGGCCTAGTAATAAACTACATAATGGGTCTAAAACACTCTCATACCTCGGCAAACAGAGCCATTGCCTATAAAGCCATTGTTACAAACACAAATGTAACGTTTCTCGTCTCTGAGGTCAGCTTTACAGATAGCGTTGGCATCACAAAGGGGCTTCTGTGTGCAGTCAAAAGTCAGTGTGCCCAAAATTCTTTCGTCCTTTTCATCTGTTTTGGAAGATGAAATATTAATATCAAAGATAAACAAATTTAACGTTTCAAGAAACTGCCTTGACTGACACTTTAGTACACCCGAAACTTATTCTAATGCTCTATTAATTCATGCAGTGACTGGATAAAAAAGAAGCTTTTTATATACAGCTCGGCGTTGCGTCTTCTGTGCCCTGCCAGATTCCAGGATTGCATGGACACTACATCCAAGAAGCACGCAACGTTCTCGATGTCAGAAGGCTTCGAGCTACTCCGGTCGGTCGGCGGCGCACAGTGAAACAAATAATGATCAAAATCAACAAATGTGATAGTTTTACACACACAAACAGGATTAAAAGGACTATAAACTGCCGCGGATAAATGGCTGGAGAAGATGCTGAGCGAAGCATTTTATTTTTCTTGACTCACTGTCTGTAAGCTTGTCTCATAATTTTAGAGCAGTACTGATCATGTTGGTCGAACACAAGAGGTCTAATGTTACGTAGTTACTAAGTTATATGTTTACCACTGCTGCATATATGTACCTACCTTCCTTATCAGGAGATTTGCGAATCTCAAATATGATGACAGCCAAAACAGTTATTTGCAACACGACTAATCCTACAATGATCCACAGTATCTCCTTGGAGATTGATTTACTACACTTCATAATCGAATTTCGTTTTATAAAGATATTGATTCAATGTACTTTTGGTTGCCTTTATTCTGTATATAGAGAAGACTCAGAAATTAAAGCCCAATCCTGTCGCTACACAAGACAGAAATGCAACGTTAGCGTTTCCTTGAAATGTCGATTCTCGGAATTCAGAAGGGGCAACCCCCCAATTATTATGCGGAAACTTGTCATTGGTTACCACTTAAAATATTCGGCTCTCCCCCAGGCAAAATTTAGGTGTATAATTCTCGGAAAACACGTGACCTAAGTCAGATCCTGTCGGCGATACACACGACAGAGATGCAAAAAATAAATGTAGATTCGTGGAATTCAGACGGGGAAACCCCTACTTATTTATGTAGAGACATACTGTAGTACATATTCGGCACCTGTCAGGGCAAATTAGAGACTTCACGGAAAGCTTATTATCGGAAACCATGCATGTGTTGTCTGAATTACGTCATCTTAGAAAGACCTCTCTTCCGCTGTTTGCTTAATTATTTTGAAGATCGGGATTAAAAGAGACTTGGATACATATAGTTGCGGTCAACAGTTTGCGTGAAACAGATTAACATGTAAAATAGGAGGTCAACAGTGTAATAGGAATTAAATTTCTTTCAGGTCAAATAAAGTTTTCTCCCTGATACTCTAGTTATATTATAAAGGGAAACTTTTGCCCAGAGCGACGGCATTCATAGAAGAACCGAAGAAAAATCTTATATGTAACATTAAAATATTCATCTTTTTGCGTTTTGACGCAGGATAAAATAATCATTGACGAAGTATTGAGGCAATTACTCACGACTGAAACTCGGGTTATACTATACCGCGACTGGTGTTTTATTCTACTCACAATATTTTCAGTGAGAAAAAACTGAAAAATAAAATTATCCGGGCGAGAAATGCTTTCACCAACAGTCAAACATGGCCTTTCCCCCAGGTACGTATACTGGTCTACCGATACAAGGCGATGAACTGAAATTTTGAACACCAATGCCTTTGCATGCAATCATAGATTGCTTAGCGCTTTCCACTTTTGACTACGGCGTGACAGTATTCTGATATTAATGATGAATTTTATTTGTCACAGAAGAATTGACTTCTGCTATTTTCTAAAGCACTTTTTATGAACATCGCATTTCTTAGACAACGATGCATACGCAAGTTGATCTTAACGAAGCCGCGATCTTTCTGAGAAATTTACACTAAAAAAAAGTGACAATAGACTGTTTTCGATATATTAAAATTCAGCTTGGCAGTGAGGCCTAGAGAACAAAAACAAAGGAAATTTAACGACATGTTTATTCATATATTTTGTTTGTGCCCTGTAGACCTCACTATTAAGCTGAATTTTAATATATCGAAAGCGGCCTATTCTTTTGATTTTTCTCAATCTGTTCGGACTAATATTTACAAATATTTAGCACACGTCCTCGAAGTTTCCTTTTGCTTATGAGACTGTTGTTCTTGTAATAAAGATATAAAACCTAGGAAGGATGCACATGGGTTATGAAATGAGGTTAAAACCTGTCGATACGCAAACAACAATACGATATTCGAGTTTGATCGAGATGTTTATTTTTATTTTCTGAATTCGCAGAATTTAGGTCTTTCATTTGGACCAAACTTTCCCAGTGTGGGAGAGGGGAGGGGGTGGGTGGGCTATGTATCAATTCTGATACTATCCATTTTCGTCTTTTAGGGAAGTAAAATAATTGGTTAGGGCTTTTCCGTCACACGAGGGCTAGAGTTGGCCGTAATAATGTGTAACGTTTTACTATCGGCAGTCGTTTTAAATTTGATCACTAAAGCGTCCCCGGCCCCAACTCCACTCCCCTGCATGCCATTATAATATTACTTCGTCTGAAATACCACCGTTTTTTTCGCCATTTCTCTGCAAATCCGAGACTTTTTGAGACAGTTAATGGATTTTATTCATCGTACATAGTCTCGGTAAGCATTTCAAAGGGATAAAAGAAATTTATTCTATTTCGTGTTTACTTTGATGCGATATATCAACTGGGTCTCAGATGGTGTTTCCAAGAAAAGCAGAAACTTTCAATTCTTTGTACCATATTAATTAACATGGGACAGAAAATACATAGAACAGTAGTGATACAGAAATATAACCGCGCTTTTTTAAGCCTTTTACAATGCTTATAAGCTAATAAAACTAAACAGTTGCTTTCCTAGATATTACAGAATGATAATATTATACGGCATGCCAAGCAAATTCTAATTGTTCCAACGAAGTGAAAGTTTCACAGATCATTTCGCTACTTTGTCATCCAATTTTAAATGTTGCGATTGTCCTCTGGTTCTAGTAGTGTTGTAAGTAATTACTGAGAGAATTTCCAGTACGGAGATGAGCCTCATAAGCCTCCAGCCAAATCAAACCTTTCATAGTCACTTGGTATAGCGTGTTGTCATCTGTCCACTCTGCTGGCTTGTAATGACAAATTTGCGTGCAGCCATCTTAGCTTTCCCAAGTGTGGTCGTCATTGTCTGCAAAATTCATCGCGGTCCCGTTACGTTTCATCAAGCAATGGGAAGGGTTGGAAACGACCATTTGAGGGCAGGAATTAGGGAAGTCGACTGGAATGTAAATCCTCAAAGTGTACTCTCTGTTGTTGGAGCATGTTACTCTGATTTCAACTTTGGTGTTACCAGTAGGATCGATCCAAGTCGCACGGTTTCCGCGAAAATACTGCTCAAGCAACTGTTTCTCGTATCCAAGCCTCGTTTGTTGAGATGCTGACCACGGCATGATGCGAATATTGTACTGAACGCTTCGGTGAGAGCGACGGAGAACACAGTACTGAATGCTTCGGTGAGAGCGACGGTGATATGAGAGCTCCTACACTGGTTTTGGTTTCCACGGAAAACTAATTTCCCGGAAAAAAACAAAAGCACATGCGTTTACGGTGTTACCTTGCAATCCTAGCAACTGGCTAGGGTCAAAAGTATTCTTCAATGCGTAACGGAAGACAGAGATAATAAGGGTGTGTAATGATTGAGCTAAGTGATACATGAATCCGATATATAAACAATCTGGCTAAAACGCCTCCCATAAACAAGCGACATCTTTCCACATGCCATCTTTTGACATGCTATGTAACCCGGGCCTACGTCAAAAATGTGAGAGAAACGGTCGAATGATGTCGCGTATGCACGTAACACTGAGAGCGGGTGCAAGGTGATTCTGAATGGCCTTAGCAAACTAAACCTTGAAAGACAAGGGGGGTTGGGGGGGGGGGGAAGATTGGGGGTAGGGGTGGACTATTTTAAAAGTAAAAGGGTTTTGGGTTCGGAGGACCCATTGGAATGTTCTCCTATCTTGAAATTGACAAATGTTTCACCTGTCAGAGTAATCGTAAGATCGTGGAGATCTTTCTCTGTCTGAGTTGCAGTAAAGGTAAACACAGACACCTGGGTGATTGTCTCCCACAAACAGATTGAAAACCTACAGCATGTCTTCACTATTTTCCAATTCGTTGTGGACATGCGGAAGCATGAAGTGGTTAAGCTGGGCCTCCCTCGTCAGTCAAGCAGAAACTGCTCAAGATGACAGTCTTCGACAGCTGAAGGAAACCGTCAGTGGATGGCCTGACACGAAGAAGGAAGTCCTCACATGTTTCCATCCGTATTTCCTAGTTAGAGATAAGCTATCAGGACTAGATGATCTGATCTTCAAAGGTCAGCGCTGTGTCATTCCCTTGAGTCTGCGCCCAAGAATAAATGGGGAAATGCGTGGAACCCACACTGGAATTCAAAGTTGTCTGCGACAGAAAAAAGAGACCGTACGCGTGTGTAGGCCAGGACTGAATTCCAACCTAACTGACCACAATTCGAAGTGCGACATCCGTTCATTCTATCCATCAAAGCAAGGGAGCTTTTCGTTTGCGGACGGTCATGAGGTTGCTGAATCGACCTTGGCAAAAGATTGGCGCAGATGTTTTCACACTCGATGGTACAGATCACCTCTGTGTGGTTGACTACTGTTCAAGTTACTTCGCAGAGAATAAACTAGAAAGAAGGACCGCAAAGGTGATAGCCAAGATACTACGCAAGCAGTTTTCAGTGTAATGAATCCCAAACCAGCTAATCAGCGACAACTCGCATGCCATTTAATTTTCAAGAGTTCAAGGAATTGGCAGCACGCTTCGAGTTTGAAGTCATCACAAGATCACCTAGCTATGCCAAGAGCAATGGCAAGGCTGAAAATGCCATCACTGAAGAAAGGAATATCCATCATGAAGAATGCTAAGCAAAAAGCACAGACAATTACTTATCCCTGCTAGAAAAAAAGAAAATGAGGGAAGGTCTAGTTCGTGAAGGAGAGATCTAGCTCCGCCGCTTAATGGATATTCGGACGCGAAGCAAGAACTCTGTTTTCCACCATCAGTTACCTGTTAGAAGCAAAAGTCCAAGAAGATGTGATGGAGAAACCCCTAAAACAGAAGTAAAATCGACCTAATATTGAAATCAAAACACCAAGGAGATCCGTCTGCACCGACAGGAAACGTCGTCTGAGCAGGTGATCATGAATATAGGGAGCGGGAATGGTTGAAGGAACGAGTAGAATTAAGACTAAGTTGACGTTCGTGCTTACGACGTCCGCAGAACAGAAGATGGTAGACTGTACAGAAGAAACGTGGAAACCATGGAACCATTTGAAACTAGTTCAGTTGAACCACATCATCTCTCAGGGTGCACTAAAAAGAACTCAGACAACAGGTCAATCCGTCCAAGCCAACTTTGTTGTTCGGCCCAAGCAAACAGAACCTGCAACAGTTTGTGTTATGCTTTTCACCGTAATAACTAACAGAAAAATAAATGCCTCTCGTGTTGTACTGAGCATGGAGCGCTAACTAAATATAACTAAATAATGAGTGTTACAGGGATAATACTAGCCCAAGGTTATTTATGGCCAATATTACGACGAGCTAGGGTTATTCTGCAGTCCGCTGCAGTACGCAGTCTGCAGTCTGTGTCTAAAACAGACCGACTCTTTTATTAACCTCCAAACTGACAAATTACCGGCACCCCTTTCGGGCACATCCTCCCCTCATAAAACATGTCAGAGTGTCAGTTACTTGGTTCATAACTTTATTCTTGTGTTCGGACTAAGCTTGAATTGAAACCAAAAAAAATAATAATATATTACTTTGGTTTTTATCTCACACAGATGTGGTGCTGCGAGTTTTGTTTTACTATCAGTACAGTACAGATTTCTTAAGCTGGAGTCACAGATGCTTCTGGCGGGATCAATGAGATCTTTAAAGAACACAAGTAGTGGTTTTCAGCAGTTCTAATTTGATATACGGGAAAACACGCCAGTTTAAGAGAACGTCAATATACAAGGCTTGAGGTAGTGAAATTGGACGACATGACCCTTGCCCAACAAAATGCAAGGCTAGTGACGGTAAAAAGCATCCGGCCTTTTGAAAAATAGTGCCAGCGGCGGACCTAGGGAAGGGGCCCGGGGCGTCCGCGCCCCGTTATTTTGGGTAGAAAAAGAAATCAAAGAAGAAAGAAAAGCCGGCAGGGCAAGCAAAACAAAACCGCCCCACCCCCCACCCCCTTAGTTCAAGGTCTGGATCCGCCACTGAGTGCTGAGGTTCTGAGAAATTTGTCTAAAATAGCACTCAATCTATGTTCTTCTCCTCGAAGTAACAATCGGCGTTTATCAAGTTATGGCTGCATGCAGGAGTATGAAGAGCACGAAAAGCCTGGCAAACCTCGCTGCGGGTGTGATCTGCAAACGGAGACGTTGCTCCACGCCTCGAAGGACGCATAGCTAAAAGCAAGAACAGGGGTCGGGATACCCTGTTGGAGTGACTGAAAGTCTGCCCACCGGATACATGTACCAGTAGAAGAGTTACCAAATGCGCTGTCGTTCTCTAGTGACGAAATTAAGAAGATTTTCTTGCCTAGGCTGAATGAACGGGAAACATTAATTAGCAACATGACGGGAGACAGCAGTTCTCGTTCTCCTGTTCTGATGTTCGGACTCCTTAGCAGCACTCTACTGCGTCTACATATCTGCGTATGCTTAGGAGGAAGACGTATTTTTATCACTATTTTAGCAAGAAAACAAATACTACTTTTAATTGCAATGAGGAACCTGTGCAAAGTGTTTGCCTTTACTTCTGCCAAAATATACACAATATTTTTCTACCTTATTTTTGTTCTAGCTGTCCAAAAGAAGGAGGGATTGGGGGGGCGGGGTTTGTGGGGTGATTAGCCACCCAATCTGACCCCCTTATTCCACCCCTGGACTGATAACATTTCCGTTCTTTAACAAGCTTCGCTAGTCGTATCACAATGTTTGAATAAATAATATAAATGCTTCAAACCAAAATAAAAAGATAAGACAGTCATTGACGTCAACATCCACTACCTCTTCATGTTGTTTATTTGCTTAATTTGAAAAGGTTACCTTCAATATTTAGATTGAGCTAGTTACAGAGTAATGGATGTAACATCTATAGTCTTATCGACGTTTTTGCCTACAGAAACATAACACAAAACAACAAACAAAAGCCATAATGACGATAAACCCACACACAGAAGCAATAATAATAATTGTTTGTTTGTTTAGTGTTTGTCCTTGGTTTGCGGCGGAAGCTGCAAAAGAAGAAAAAGATCATATGAGAAACCACGAGAAAAAACTGCAGTCTTGCATTCTCAAAACCTAAATTCGAAAAACGAGGTTTGCTACCGGTGTAATTACACTGTCCATGCATCCAAATCGCAAGTTAATAAATGAAATACGATGAAAAAGCAGATGGTTGACATGGGACTAGACAAACCACGAACATTATCCCAACTTGTACATATCACTAAACACTGAACAAAAACGGTATATAACGCTGTCTAAAACCAATTGAAAGGCTGACCGGACGGCTGAAAAGGATAAAATTAATGCCCAATATTTCGGTTAGACAGGACTGGAGTAAAATGGATAAAACGGTTACAAAATTTGAAATAATATTAAACGATATATGTAACATGATAGGTTGAAAAAAATAGAGAAAAGGGAAACGTGTACTAAAGCGGATGCATTTAAAAATATAAATGGATCAAAATTTCGTCACGCCTGTTTATCCCAGAAGGTTGAAGAGTCTGGCCCTTGGGGATCAAAAATGCCTGTCTTGTCTTTCATTACATTGGTCCTTGTATTACAGTTTATCCATATAATACTGTCACCAATTCAGGAAATGGCTTGGAGAGACTCACCGTCGGAGAATCAACGTGCACACGTGTACTTAAACTGAGTATATGCCAAATGTCTTGCTAAATTTACTCAAAATTGTGCATTTCCCTTTTCAGATGCCAAAAGCTATGGTTTAAAAAAAAAAAAAAACTCGGGGTCACCGGGTTAATTTTTTTAGTTATTAGTGACATGAGCGAAAAATCAGGTCTGGAAAATCCTTTTGGAATGTTGCCATGGTAACTGCTGACGACAAAATAACAGCTGTTTTAGGTCAAGTATAAATTATGTAATCCAAATCTACAAAAATATTACAGTGACCCTGGTCTGTCTTTTTGTTCTATTCTTACAAAGTTATGAGCCATCAAAAACCTGAAAACTGGTACCAGCCACATTAAGCTGACGTTTTTTTTTTGATCATTTTAATTACAAGAACGAGTTCTAGGAAGAAAATCATTTTGAGCTCATTTGTTAAGTGTAATAACAAGTTGATATTGTTGGTTTGTAGGTTTGTAGCCTTACATGATCTGAAGGGACGCTGCGGTGATTAAATTTGCATTTGTTGATTTCGACGGATCGATTCCTGGTTAAACGTTTTTATTTGTTCCAGTCAACTTGTACTGTCGGCAGTTGGTGCCTTTTCTCCCTCTAAAAAGTCGGAAAGAGTAAATTCAAAAAGAAGCTACCTAAAACTAAACACTTCGTATATTTTAGGCTTGAGAATATAAACGTTTCCCCATATATTGATACACTAATTCCGACTGTTGCGTAACCTGAGCACTACGGTATAAATACGGGCTCTCATTTTCGTGGTTGAGCGGCCTGTGGTGCAAATATCTAACACCAAGAGATTTCCTTCAAGCTAAGATCGACAGCGAACTAAATGCTAGTTTCAACTGTAAAATTTTGGTAGATACTGATTATCCTCTTTAAGTTGAAAATTTTGACCAAAATATTTCAGAAGGAAAAAAAATGATATGGCTATAAATGTGCACAATACGGTTACTCCAGGATTCAAATTATGGCCTTTTAAGAACAACCACTCCAGGAACGTTTTGAGTTGTGTTGTTTAAAATTGTTTTTTTTACTCGTAAATTATATTGTTCCATTTGCTCGAGACGTTGCTTCCAGCTACTGCAGAATATAACGTGAACCGATAAGATAACGCACGTGATTGGAACCAGTACAGGCATTAACCGGAGGTAGGATTGGTCCATCACATCGCTTTTCCGAGCACGGTGACCTATCAGTTTTTTTTTTATTGTATTTTTCGAAGCAGTGCTTGGTAGGGAACATTAAAAATATTTTCAAAAAAGAATCGTTCGACAACTTTTACTTCTGAGGAATCACCTTAGGAGACTGCAAAAAATATTCTGATGTTTTTTGGCAAAATGGGCCGGTGGCGCTGGACCCCAGGATTAGATCGATCACTGTAATGTTTGTTTGTCTTTCAAACAAACAAGAACAGCGATATGATCCCAAAGTATTACTGCACACCGCTTGCCGATGACAGTCGTGGACACACTGTGCGCACTTGTCTAAATCACGACATGACATCCCATCACCATGAAAACGTGAATCACAACTGCAGGTATTAGAGCCTTGGCCCAGGCACTACACACAGGGGACGTATTTCTTTAGCATAAATCATGCAGGAGGAAAACTGTGATCAAGAAATCAATGAAGCTTCAATTGTCGATCCTGTACTTACCTTTACAATGTCGTCCATTTCCAGTGTAACCTTTTCTGCAGGAGCAGCTGTAAGAACCAGGCTTGTTAACACAGCTGGCATGAGCGTCGCAAAGATGAATTTTTTCGCTGCACTCATCAACATCAGTGCATGTACGACCATTACCATAGAAACCGTCATTGCATGAACATGAATAGGAACCCACAGTGTTCATACAAGTCGCATGCAAACTACAGTCATGTGATCCATCCAGACATTCGTCAACATCTCGACAAACTTGACCATCTCCTCGAAACCCAGAAAGGCAGCTGCATTCATGAGAGCCTCCGATGTTTGTACATGCCGCGTATGTGTGGCACTTGTGAGTCCCATCCTTGCATTCATTAATGTCGTGGCAAGACCAGCCATTTCCTTTAAAGCCAGGAAGACAACTACAGGCATAAGAGCCAATAGTGTTGTTGCAGAGAGCATGAACACTGCAATTATGCATATTAGCCTTGCACTCATCAATATCCTGACAAGACTTGCCATCCCCATGGAATCCTGGGAGACAACTGCATTGGTAGGAACCAATGGTGTTCTCACATTTGGCAGTAGAAGGGCACGAATGAAGGTCTTGGGATAAGCACTCATTAATGTCTGTAGAAAGTGATGACATACATAATAGCCATGGTTAGACAAAACCTCATTTAGATATCATTTTGGTTTGCTAATGGAATGCGACAAGAGAGGGTAATGGAAAAGAAAATGAATGTAAATAATGTATGCACACAACTAGTGTATAGCGAATGTTGTACTTGTAAGTGTTGTTTTCTGTATAAGAAATAAAAAGAAAGAAAAGATTAAGGGCAAGAATCTCCTATGTATATCTCATTAGAGGTGAGATCACTTTTGACCTCCGCAATGCTAGAAGAGTTTAGATATAGCCAATCATGTGACACTGATTTTTCCCGCAACAACAGTCCAAGTATTGCCTGAATCGATTTATCGATTGTTTTTCAACTTTGTCATATAAAACAAGATTCAAAGCCTGGCCTTGCATTAGAGTAAAACAGTCAAACTGAATAGATAACAGGCCTAGTAATAAACTACATAATGTGTCTAAAACACTCTCATACCTCGGCAAACAGAGCCATTGCCTTTAAAGCCATTGTTACAAACACAAATGTAACGTTTCTCGTCTCTTAGGTCAGCTGTACAGATAGCGTTGGCATCACAAAGGGGCTTCTGCGTACAGTCAAAAGTTAAAGTGCCCAAACTTCTTTTGTCCTTTTCATCTGTTTTGGACATTGAAATATTAGTATCAAAGGTGAACAAATTAAAGGTTTCAAGAAACTGCCTTCACTGACACTTTAGTACACGCGAAACGTATTCTAATGCTCTATTAATTCATGCAGTGACTGGATAAAAAAAGAAGCTCTTTATATACAGCTCGGCGTTGCATCTTCTGTGCCTTGCCAGATTCCAGGATTGCACGGATGCTACATCCAAAAAGCAGGCAACTTTCTCGATGTCCGAAGGCTTCGAGCTACTCCGGTCGGTCGGCGGCGCACAGTGAAACAAATAATGATCAACATAACAAATTTGATAGTTTTACACACACTAACAGGATTAAAATGACTATAAACTGCCGCGGATAAATGGCTGCAGAAGATGCTGAGCGAAGCATTTTATTTTTCTTGACTCACTGTCTGTAAGCTTGTCTCATAATTTTAGAGCAGTACTGATCATGTTGGTCGAACAAAAGAGCTCTAATGTTGAGTAGTTACTAAGTTATATGTTTACCACTGTTGCATATATGTACCTACCATCCTCATCAGGAGATTTGCGAATCTCAAATATGACGACAAGAGACACAGCCAAAACAGTTATTAGCAACACGACTGCTCCCGCAATGATCCGCAGTTTCCCCTTGGAGATTGCTTTACTACACTTCATAATCGAATTTTGTTTTATAAAGATTGTGATTCAATATACTTTTGGTTTCCTTAATATTCTGTATACAGAGATGACTCAGAAATTGAAGCTCAATCCTGTCGATACCTAAGACAGAAACGCAACCCAAGCGTTTCCTTGAAATGTCGATTCTCGCAATTCAGAAGGGGGAACCCCCTAATTATTATTATGCGGAAACATGTCATTGGTTAGCACTTAAAACATTCAGCTGTCGTCAAGACAAAATTTAGGCCTTTCATTCTCGGAAAGCACGTGACCTAAGTCAGATCCCGTCGATACACACAACAGAAATAGAAAAGTGCGTCTTAAAAGTGTAGATTCTTGGAATTCAGACGGGGAAACCCCTACTTATTTATGCAGAGACACAGCACAGTGACAGCACATATTCGGCACCTCTCAGGGCAAATTTAGGGACTTCCCCGAAAGCTTATTCTCGGAAACCATGTGTCGTCTGCATTACCTGATCGTAAAAAGACCTCTCTTCTGCTGTTAGCTTAATTATTTTGAAGATCAGGATTAAAGGAGACTTGGATACATATAGCGACGGTCAACAGTTTGCGTGAAACAGATTAACCTGTGAAATAGGAGGTTAACTGTGTAACAGAAATTAAATTTCTTTCAGGTCAAATCAAGTTTTCTTCCGGATACTCTAGTTATATTATAAAGGGAAACTGTTGCCCCGAGCGAAGGCATTCTTAGAAGAACCGAAGAAAAATCTTCTATGTACCATTAAAATATTCATCTTTCGGCGTTTTGACGCAGAATAAAATAATCATCGACGAAATACTGAGGCGATGACTCACGACTGAAATTCGGGTTATATTGCGACTGGTGTTATATTCCACTCACAATAAATTCATTGAGAAAAAACTGAAAAATAAAATTATCCGGGCAAGAAATGCTTTCACCAACAGTCAGACATGGCCTTTCACCCAGGAACGTATACTGGTCTACTGATACAAGGTTGTGAATTGAAATCTTGAACACCAATGCCTTTGCATGCAATCATAGATTGCTTAGTGCTTTCCACTTTTGACTACGGCGTGACAGTATTCTGATATTAATGATGAATTTTATTTGTCACAGAAAAATTGACTTCTGCTATTTTCTAAAGCACTTTTTATGAACAGCGCATTTCTTAGAAAACGATGCATACGCAAGTTGATCTTAACGAAGTCGCGATCTTTCTGAGAAATTTACGCTAAAAATAATGTGACAATAGACTGTTTTCGATATATTAAAATTCAGCTTGGCAGTGAGGCCTAGAGGACAAAAACAAAGGAAATTTAACGACATGTTTAGTCATATATTTTGCTTGTGCCCTCTGGACCTCACTATCAACCTGAATATTAATATATCGAAAGCGGCCTATTCTTTTGATTTTTCTCAATCTGTTCGGACTAATACTTACAGATATTTAGCACACGTCCTGGAAGTTTCCTTTTGCTTAGGAGACTGTCGTTCTTGTAATAAAGATATAAAACCTAGGAAGGATGTACATGGGTTATGAAATGAGGTTAAAACCTGTCGATACGCAAACAACAATACGATATTCGAGTTTGATCGAGATGTTTATTTTTATTTTCTGAATTCGCAGAATTTAGGTCTTTCATTTGGACCAAACTTTCCCAGTGTGGGAGAGGGGAGGGGGTGGGTGGGCTATGTATCAATTCTGATACTATCCATTTTCGTCTTTTAGGGAAGTAAAATAATTGGTTAGGGCTTTTCCGTTACACGAGGGCTAGAGTTGGCCGTAATAATGTGTAACGTTTTACTATCGGCAGTCATTTTAAATTTGATCACTAAAGCGTCCCCGGCCCCAACTCCACTCCCCTGCATGCCATTATAATATTACTTCGTCTGAAATACCACCGTTTTTTTCGCCATTTCTCTGCAAATCCGAGACTTTTTGAGACAGTTAATGGATTTTATTCATCGTACATAGTCTCAGTAAACATTTCAAAGGGATAAAAGAAATTTATTCTATTTCGTGTTTACTTTGATGCGATGTATCAACTGGGTCTCAGATGGTGTTTCCAAGAAAAGCAGGAACTTTCAATACTTTGTACCATATTAATTAACATGGGACTGAAAGTACATAGAACAGTAGTGATACAGAAATATAACCGCCCCTTTTAAAGCCTTTTACAAAGCTTATAAGCTAATAAAACTAAACAACTGCTCTCCTGGATATTACAGAATGATAATATTATACGGCATGCCAAGCAAATTCTAATTGTTCCAACGAGGTGAAAGTTTCACAGATCATTTCGCTATTTTGTCACCCAATTAAAAGTGGTGCGTCTTTCCTCTGGTTCTAGTAGTGTTGTAAGTAATTACTGAGAGAATTTCCAGTACGGAGATGAGCCTCATAAGCCTCCAGCCAAATCAAACCTTTCATAGTCACTTGGTATAGCGTGTTGTCATCTGTCCACTCTGCTGGCTTGTAATGACAAATTTGCGTGCAGCCATCTTTGCTTCCCCAAGTGTGGTCGTCATCGTCTGCAAAATTCATCGCAGTCCCGTTACGTCTCACCAAGCAATGGGAAGGGTTGCAAACGACCATTTGAGGGCAGGAATTAGGGAAGTCGACTGGAATGTAAATCCTCAAAGTGTACTCTCTGTTGCTGGAGCATGTTACTCTAATTTCAACTCTGGTGTTACCAGTAGGATCGATCCAAGTCGCACGGTTCCCGCGAAAATACTGCTCAAGCAGCTGTTTCTCGTAGCCAAGCCTCGTTTGTTGAGATGCTGACCATGGCATGATGCGAATATGGTACTGAACGCTTCGGGAAGAGCGACGGAGAACACAATACTGAACGCTACGGTGAGAGCGACGGTAATACGAGAGCTCTTGTAGTGGTTTTGGTTTCCACGGAAAACTAATTTCCCGGAAACAAAATAGCACCTGCGTGTACGGCGTTACACGGAAACCATAGCAACAGGGTCAAATGTATGCTTCAATGCGTAACGCAAGGGTGTGTAATGATCGAGCTGGGGTGATAAATGTATCCGATGTACAAAAAATCAGGCTAAAACGCCTCCTACCAAACAAAACTTAGCAGAGAGAAAAAAAAGTTTCTTTCAGGGTAACAATGTAAAAAATTGGCTCTATTTAGTTTCAACATCTTTATAAGCCAAGCGCAAATTTTTGCGCTTTAGAATCTCTGATAGGAGGTCTTACACCCGCTTTCAGTGTTACGTGCATAGGCGAAATCTTTCGACATGCCATCTTTTAACATGCTATGTAACCTGGGCTTAAGTCAAAAATGGCATGTGAGCATAACGGTCGAAAGATGTCGCCTATGCACGTAACACTGAAAGCGGGTGTAAGCTGATCCTGAATGACCTTAACAAACCAAACCTTGAGAGACAAGGGGAGGGGTGGCGGTAGGCTATTTTAAAAGTAAAAGGGTTTTGAGTTCGGAGAACCCATTGGAATGTTCTCCTATCTTGAAACTGACAAATGTTTCACCTGTCAAAGTAATAGTAAGCTCGTGGAAATCTTACTCTGTCTGAGTTGCCTTAGAGGCAAACACAGACACCTCAGTGGTTGTCTCCCACAAACAGATTGACAACCTCTACCATGCCTACGCCATTTTCCAATTCGTTGTGGACATGCAGAAGCATCAAGTGGTTAAGCATGGCCTTTCTTATCGGTCAAGCAGAAACAGCTGAAGATGACACTGTTCGACAACTGAGGGAAACCATCATTAGTGGATGTTCTGACACGAAGAATGAAGTCCTCACGTCTCCATACGTATTTTCTAGTTAGAGATAAGCTATCAGGACTAGATGATCTAATCTTCAAAGGTCAGCGCGGTGTCACTCCCTTGAGTCTGCGCACAAGAATAAATGGGGAAATACATGGAACCCACACAGGGATTCAAAGTTGTCTCCGATGGGAAAAGAGAGACCGTGTATAGGCCAGGACTGAATTCTGACCTAACTGACCACAATTCCAAGAGCGATATCTGTTCATTCTACCCATCAAAGCAAGGGAACTTTTCATCTGTCATGAGGTTGCTGGATCGACCTTGGCAAAAGATTGGCGCAGATGTTTTCACACTTGATGGTGCAGATTACCTCTGTGTAGCTGACTACTGTTCAAGTTACTTTGAAGTAAATAGAATATAGAAATCAAGACCGTAGAGGGGATCATGCCAAAATACTCCGTAAACAGTTTTCAGTCCGAGCAATGAATCCCAAACCAGCTAATCAGCGACAACATGCCGTTAAATTTTCAAGAATTCAAGGTATTCGCAGCACGCTTCGAGTTTGAAGTCATTACAAGTTCACCTAGCTATGCCAAGAGCAATGGCAAGGCTGAAAATGCCATCATCGAAGAAAGCAAAATCCAAACGTCGTTTGAGAGGTGATAAATATAGGGAGCGCGAATGGTTTAAGGAACGAGTACTTTTAAGACCAAGTTGACGCTCGTTCTTACGAAGTCTGCAGAACAGAAGATGGTAGACTGCACAGAAGAAACGTCCGAACCATGGAACCACTTGGAACTAGTTGAGTTGAACCACATCATCTCTTAGGGTGCACCAAAAAGAACCCAGACAACAGGTCAACCAGTCCAAGCCAACTGTGTTGTTCGGCCCAAACAAACAGAACCTGCAACAGTTTCCGAAAGTCAGGAGCAACCATAACGCTCAGTTAAACCAGTAGTTGCGACCAGGATCGGACGAGGTTCAAGTCTGCCCACAGTATTTACAGGACTTTGCTACGGTTAAATATAGACTTAAACATTTCCGTCTGCCTAAGTTGTTTCATTGTTATCGGGCAAAGTTCAAGTTCAACTGAGTTAACAGCCCATTATTTAGTTTTCAGTAACTCCTTATTACAAAGTTTGAAGTTCATCTTGGAAAACTTGTATGTCAAAAGTTCACTTAGTTTGTCTTTCTGAAGAAAAGGAAAGGTGTGACGTCATGCATTAAGTCACGTGACATTCTGTGCTAGCCGTGTAGAAATAAACATGGAGTTGTTATTGTTCCCATGCGGCCCGTTTGTCGTATTTATTACCTCTCCTTTGCGCTCGCTTAAACGCGGAAAGTCACGTCAAGGAAATTAATTGTGGGCTGAAACTGAAAGGAAAAATACATTAGAAAGGTTCGTAACACATTGTGAATGAAGTAAACTCTTCAAAACGGAAATCAATGAATATTTATAAATATATGGTATAAATGTGTATTAAAAGCAAATGAAATTAGTTATAAGATACAACAGATCGTGAGTCAAAGTATGTCAAGTATGAAAGGAATCTTAACGAAAACCGACAATGTTTTGTTTAGCTTAATGATTTTTGCTTTTACTCAGTTCTTGGCTCAAGGCTTGTGTATTTAAGTGAGACCTGGGATCCATCCAGCGGCTTTTTAAGACTCTCCGTACAAAACAACGGCATGAATTCATCATTTTCATATATGGCGAGTCTATGCGTCTTGCTGGGCACATTCGAGTACTCTTCTCGACTCTCTCTACCAGCAGCTGTAGCTACTTCTTCCATCTACAAGTGTAGAATAAAATGGCGGAAATCCTCATTGCGGAATTTTTGTTACTGCTTCAGGCCTCTGCGAGATGAAATAATATTTTCAACTTTATATACATGCTTGGTTTTACTTTTGGGAGCAAAAAATTGGGCCCTTCACTGTGCTTACGTATTCAAACTTGACACCATGTCAAACACAAAATCATGCATGTGGCAGGGGTTTGAACAACAAGCAAACCACGTAAATAAGATATTTAAATTTATTAATAGGGAACCAGTTTTATTTAGACTGCGATGAATTAAAACTACAAAAGTTTATTACATAAAATATAACTCTGTTAGTACTGTCCACAGCAATGACAAACTAATTTAAGTTCTCATCAGGAATAATTTACTTCTTTGTAGTGGTGGTGATGTCTTGGGCAAGTGATGCTTCGAGCTCCTTCGCCTTTTCTCTCAAATAAGGCGCTGCTTTGCACCTTTTGTCTTCAACCAAATCTCTGATGTTGAAGCCCAGATCCACAGCATCCCACACTAAAAACACAGAACTAACACCAATAATCACTCCTCCAGCAGCTTTTGCACCCATCTTTGCCCCAGCCTTTCCAATGGTGCTTGCGCCTCCTTTTAATCCAGCTGTTGCTCCTTCTGTGGCACCAGCCAGAATTTTAGGCGCGTTGTTAAGTAGCGCACCAGCTGCAGTTTCAACAGCGGTTATGGTTGCTGCCCCCGCACCAGCCTTAGCGGCTACCTCCGAGGCGGTCTTAATTGCAGCTTCAGCACAAATTTTGAGAATAATATCTGCGCTTATACCTACGCTTACAAGCACACTTTGTATCAGCTGAACAACAATGTGACTCTGCCCAAACAACTGAACAGCTAGCCGAGCAAGAAAATATAAGCGCATTACATCTTTCATTTCTTTCCATTCATGAATTTGTTCCTTTACTTTCTTCGTCAATTCATCGGCACCTTGTAAAGCTTTCTCTGCTTCTTGTAGCTTAGCAGAGTTGATGGCAGCCTCTGTAGCCGCTGTTCCTAGATTTGTGCCAGCACCAGCAGCTCCAAGTGAAATCCCGACTATCAATAAGGGTGAGGCAGCACCCGCTGTCAAAACTGTCGCGATTCCGCCTCCAATGGTTAACAGGCCTCCCAATATTCCAGCGCTGTTTCCTGTGATGGACGCTATTTTACAATCTCGCCACACCTTATCGAGATAATCAGCCGTGCCATAAAGGTGTTCAATGGCCTTCTGTTTGGCAAGGTTCATATCTTCCACCTTCGTTGCAAACCCTTTTAATTCTTCCTCAAGTTCTTGGTTTTGTGCCGTAGATAAACTGCTTCGATTGGAAAACGTCATACTGGTAAAAAAAAAACACATTGTTTGTTTACGTCTGGAATAAAAAAAAAAATTAATGGTCATTACATGAGTGCGAAGTTTTTAGATTCCGCGACTACTGCTACATGTAAATGTAGCTATACGACCCATTATCGAAACTGAAAAGACACACTGAAGCGTAAAAATGTAATGCTAACAATTATCATGAATGAAAAAGCATAAGGTTCGGCACACACGAAGGGACAAGTCCCCGGGACTAGACCCACGAGGGATTTTGAGAGACAAGCCGCGTGGACTTGTCCCTTCAATTCAAACCAGTTTGCGAAAATGAAAATGGCCGTTATAACTCACTCTAAGGGACTTGTTCGCCGGCTTCTTGCAGGGACAAGTCGCAGAGCTAGTCCCTTCTTATGGGAGGACCTTAAACATCGCGGGATATTGTCTTCCGCTGAAAAAACGACTTTGTTGGGGCTTTGAATCGTGTGTAGTTTTGAGCCTCACAGTCTCTTAAACAGTTAAACTTAAATTTTTACTTTACCTGCGTAAAACTAAAGGTTAAATTAGAAATGAGAAAACTACAGGGTACATGTAAGAGCCATTTTTGGAAGGAGAAAACGGGATCGCAGCGTGTTTTCGTGACTGATTAAGAGAAATGATTCCCTTGTTTTTCTTGCGGTTTCATCTCACATCTGATTGCTGGCTACACGATTGACACATCAAATCAAAGTGGTTTTTTCGCGTCATTTCCTCAGAGGACAGATAGTATTGTTTTGGTTTCAGAATGAACTACATATATACAACGTGGCGATAGCATCCGATCAGAGTAAACTACACAAACGATTTCCCGGCGATCACGCTAAATTGATCGTCTCGAACACAAAAGAGTGTTAAAATGTATCACAAATTGAAAGTTCTGATGACTTTCATAGCTAGACTGCAAACAATGGACAGACTACTTTCATTTAATTAGCATATATCTTGTTTGTCGTTTTGTTTGTACAAATCTATTCTGTGAATTTTTCATGCTTGCTTTCTTCATGTAATCTTACATTCGCGCAATATCCATCATTTCTCAAAGGCGACACATTGGTCGAAATTTAACCAGAGATGCAATCATAGATCTGATTTTTTCTAGACAAGCGATCAGGCTTTAGGAGTCATGTGGTATCGTAAAGGGCTATAAACGTTCTTTTGTTAGCTGAGAAGCTAGAAACATGTCGAGTTTTAATCAGTAACAAACTGCTTGACTGTGACAAAACACCGCTTTGTCACACAGCTACGGCCATATAAACAGGAAAAAATAACTGTTCCACTGTTTTATCTGAGTACCGCCTACGGAGAGACGGTGTCTTTCGACTGGCAAACACGAGGTCGGGTTGTTCTTAGTTACGTGTTTCGCGTTATTATCACTATTTCAGGACGCAAAGGAAAACAGTAACTTACCTGACAAAATCAAGCTTGATTCGAGGAAAGAGATCTTGGGCCAGAATGTCTGACTTTTGAATCGATTTGAAACAGAGTTTAGCGATCCTTTTACCTGAAATACGGTTAACTTCCACTGAAGCAGCTTTTTGCCGTGTTTTGTTGTCTCAGTCTCTTTACTTGCTATTGGAAGTATAAAAAACCGCTCACTGTTGTGTCTGTGTATCGTACAAATTCGGGTTTTCTTTCACACAGCACTACCTTCGTGAGCTCTGCTTTGAATTTGCTTTTGAATTTATAAACAATTATCATGTTGTAATATATTCATTTATTCAAGACAGGTGTTTTCCCAAATGTGTATTGGTTTCCGAGAATCGAAAATTCGCGGAAAACCCGTATTAAATATTTAGGTTAGTAGTGAAGTATGGCTAAAAAAAAAAAAAAAATACAAAACAAAGAACGATTCCGTACTGCCTTCATGGACGTGGAGGTTTCAGTTTTGGTTTTCAAAGATCTTCGTAAACAATAACCTTTCAAGTCAATACAGACTGTTTTGTTTTTCATTCTCGACCCCAGAACCCTCCTCTTTTGCTGAAGACAGCAAAGGTCTTGGTGGGATCCAGACCTTGAGCTCGAGGGGGGTGGGGGGAGAAAGGGCTTGATGGCTTTGTTTTGCTTGCCCGGCCGGCTTTTCTTCCTTCTGTGATTTTTCTTTTTTTACCCAAAATAAGATCCGCCACTGGTTGCCATTACGAAAATAAATTAGACACAATTAAATTGTTACCTTTAGACGCAGACCGGCAAAGGAGGTGGGAGAAGGTAAAATGTGTCTTTTAAAGACCTTTAAACGCCTTTTTACCGGCCGGAAGCCTGAATTGTATGAATCATCTTCTAAAAGGCAAAATTTTGTGACAGAAACTGAAACTGTTTGAAACTTCAAATATTTTTCGTCAGAACAATTGCACTTTCTTGCGTCCCTCCCAGACTTCAATAACGTAAACTGTTCTTATCATGCCTTGGTCAGCTAGTCAGCAGAAAAGGCTTACATTCGAGAAAGATTTGCTTGAGCGGTATTTTCGAGACCGTGTGACTTGGATCAACCCTACTGGTGACACTAGAGTTGAAATCAGAGTAACATGTACCAACAACAGACAGTACACCTTGAGGGTTTACCTTCCCAGTGACTATCCCAGCTCCTGCCCTCAAATGGTGGTCAGCTACCCGCCCTACTGCTTGAGGAAAAGCAGAGGAATTGAAATGGATTCACCCAGCAATGACGACCACACCTGGCAAAGTAAAGATGGCTGCACGCAAATTTGCCATTACAAGCCAGCAGAGTGGACAGATGACAACACGCTTTACCAAGTGACTATGAAAGGTTTGATTTGGCTGGAGGCTTACGAAGCTCATCTTCGTACTGGAAATTCCCTCAGTAATTACTTACAACACTACTAGAAACAACCAAGAGATGCAAGAGACCCATTGTGTGTGATAACTCACTAATATTCGTCCAACTAATACTCTCTCTTGTTGCTAATTACTTCCCTAATGTGGAGAAGACATTGCTTGTTTAGGGTCTTTTCGCAGAAATCGGAATTTCGTTTCCGCATCTTGATGTATTAATTACGCATCTTTGTGTACTTCGATATAGCTCAAATGCAAATTAAAAGTCTTTCCTTCCCTTAATTTAATTATGATAATAGAAACCTACCAAACAATCCGTCTCTATGCTACCTTAAGAGAAATGAGGATTGAGAGCAAAAGACTAGGCGGCTCTTCTACCCAGCTAGAACGACTAGTAGTTGAACTCATTTTCTGCGAATTCAGTCTGTGTTTGGTCGAAAGCGAAAGTCTTACGAAAGAAACATCATTCAAACAAGGCCATTCAGATCAGTCATTCATCAAGTGATATTCTGAGAGTAAGTCGTTATTACAGTAGTTTGGTTTCCTTGAAGAGTTTCAACTGTTTACTGCTCTGTGACATGGATGATACGTACTCTGTCACTCAAACACAGACGTGTTTCTCATTTACAATATACGGTTCCAGCCTTGTGACCCAAATTTCATTTTCTCGATGCATAATTGGGTAATACCAGTGTCCAATAAACTAGGCTATCCACTGGATAGTACTAAAAACAGGGCTAACAATGGGGCGCTATCATCAGTATGAAACACACTTTTTCTCGGATGGAAACGTAATAGTAATTGTCAAGTTTAATTTTGTTCAAAATTATTATATAAGTGGTACTGAAGCAATAAAAAGCATGTTATAATGTGTTACGCATGCAAAAGACTGTGATGCAAAAAGACTGACAGACATCTTCAATTCTGTTATTGCGTCTTACAAAGAAATCACCAAATACCAGTCAAAAATTTACTGCCACCTTCAGTTATTCACTTGATCAGTTACATTTCGTTTACTTATTTGTTTCAATTTAATGACTACTACAAAAAATAAAAATAAGCCATATGGACGATTTACAAACTATCCGTTAAGCCTCCTGCCAAAAATCTCGCTTTTACAGTATTGCTCCCTTATATGGAAGTTTGAAGGTGTAATTACATGTGCATATATTGAGATATCTTTCATTACAACTAGAGAATTACAAGATCATTTTCATACATTGTGACACTATTGTTGTACTTGTAGTTAGAATCATCCAATGAGACAACTACTGACATGTACTTACTTTGAATATTACAAGTAACTATGTCTAAGTTAAGTCGTTTCGACAAACGGTGTAATCACGTCTTAAGTCTAAGTTGTTCTACCAAATTGTAAACAGAAGCCAACTCCCAGAATCATAAAACTAATTGAGACATATAGAGAATACATGATCTGGAATTGTCTTTGCTTAGGTTCTTCTAGTAATGAACTTGTTAGCAATTGAAGAATCATAATTTAAAAGCATATTTATCACGACAAATGTCAAGACATAGACACGATGTCCCAAGATGGAGAGAACAAAAATTTATCACTTGGTCATCCGAGTAATCGAAGTGACGTGTGCGATCACGAGACTTAACATACGCTTTTCTTTAAGCGCAAAGATCGTCGAAAACTAAATAATTCAGGGTGGTAAATACCCCTGGGGAAAGACTCCCATATAAAAAGGACGGGGGGTGCTCGTCGGAAATTTTTCAAAGAACTCCTAAGAGGTCCCAAGATCCTGCTTTGTGGGTGTGGTTTAAAATTGTTTTCATCTCCAAGGGGTACCATTTCTAAAACAGTACATTATGTCCTGTCATATTTTTTCGGCTCAGTACCCTGAAAGGTATCATAAAAACTACCGCTGAGGATCTTTTGAGGCTGAACAACCTATGAGGTACTAAAATCGCGTTTTTCATCCCTAAAAGGTACGACGAGCACCCCAGTCCTTTTATATGGGAATCCCCCCCCCCCCCCCGGCCCGGGCTAAACACGCCTCAGTTGAGTAGCTACAAAAGCATAGTTTTCAACATATATCCCTCTGAAGTTTAAAATCAATTAGCATTATGTTGTTTTTATAGTAACGTTTGCTTACAAATTTGCCAACTTTCCAGGTCGGGTAGGTATAAAAAAAGACGTAAGTCCCCGCAAGGCCTAACTTCTTTTCCCATTCTAAGTTTAAGTCCAACCGCCCACAAAAGAATTAAGAAAAAAATAAGGAAAAGATAGAACAAGCAAGCTTGCCTGGGATTAATGCAGCGACACTTGGGGCAGACAAGTTCGAGACAAGTTTGAGACAAGTTTGAGACAAGTTTGACACAAGTTTGATTTTACGATAATAGACCTTTCCAGAAAGGTATGACACTAATACCGTAATATTTAAAGCCCATTTTCTTAATCTACAAGTGCAAAGCATCTTGTGACAGCTATGTCTGAAAAACAAGCTTTCTGAAATACAAAATTTCGCAATAGGACAGTCTCGTACTACAAATTACACACGCAATTGTTCCTCCAATTCATCTGCCTTATCTCTAAGGCATTGGGCCGCATCTGAACCTTTGTTGTTGACTATATCTCTGACAGTGAAAGTCAGCTCCAGGGCATCAAGGATTAGAAACGCTGCACTCACTCCCATAATGATTTCGCCCGCTACCTTGGCTCCAACCTTTGTACCGACTTTTCCCACAGCATTGGATCCCTCTTTCACAGCAACGTTGCCAGCATTAGACGCTGTCTTCGAACCAGCTTTACTAAGCGCTCTAGTTCCAGCTTTTGTTCCCACTTTCTTGGACACTCTGGTTGTTATCCGCTTACTAATTTTCTGAATAGTCACAGCTCCAGTTTTTCCAGCTCTTCTGACACCCGTGGTCACGCCGATGTTAAGAACCTCTCTGGATCCGGTTTCAACGATTCCTCTAGTTGCTGTAGTTGTGGCCCCTGTCACACCAAGTCTCAATGCTAGTTGAGAAACGCCTCGCGTTCCAGCTTCAGAAAGAACTTTGGAAAGCAGATCAGGACGAAGAAGACTCTGTATAAAGGTAACAGCCAGATGGTTTGGACCAAGCATTCTGGCAGCAAGACCGGCAAGAAACACCAATCGAAACTGACTTTTACCATTTTTCAACAGGCGAATTTTTTCCCTAACGTTATTTATTGCACGGTTAGCATTTTCCACGGCACCATCTGCCTCCCGGATAAGAGAAGAATTGATACAGGCTTCTACAATATTTGCACCAAGGCTTGTGCAAGCTCCGGCCGCTCCAATTGCTGTTCCCGCCATTAACAAAGGTGCAGCTACACCAGCTGTCATGACTGTGGCAAATCCTCCACCCACCGTCAGCAAGCCGCCTAAGATTCCAGCACCATTTCCAGCAGCAGAGGCAATTTTGGAATCTTTCCACACCTGGTCGAGATAATCAGCGGTGGAACGTAGATTTTTAATCGTACTTTCTACCGCAACGTTCATTTCCTGGACATTCTCTGCGACGGCATTGACTTCTTGTACCATTCGTTCCATTTCGGCCTGATCGACGATATCCTCTCCATCCTCGTTCCCTAATATTAGACACAAATTAAAATATTCATAAACGGCCAAATAACAACAAACACACACGCCCACTAGACATGCTTAGGGTTAGATCATTAGAAATCAAGGAAGTGAGGGGGAAAGCGTGTAAGGCAGGATCTCCTGAAATTAACTGTAAGCAGTTCACCATCCAAATAAATTCTTGAAAAAACAAAGATAGAAACAAGAAACTAGAACAAAGTTCGGAAAAACCCTAGAAAAGAAATTCTTCCACTAAATCGACCACTCCTTATGTCCCCTTGTATATAACCAACCTTTTATATCTCAATATTCTAAAATGACAAAAAGAATTTTCAAGACTCCATTGTCTGTTAATGGGCCAATTAATTCATCCTCGGAGAGCTAGGAGCAGTATGTTCGGGCAGAACGAAGTGCACCTGGTAACAAATTGTAGCAGTAAAAGTTTTCATGAACGGCTGGGAGAGCCCCTGACAACTGAATCTCTTCCGGCCATTTCGCTCTGCAAATGCTGGCAGAAAAATTATTTGTACTATTCTTCCCAATAAGCGAATTCTTTACACGGCCATTGCAGTTTCGTTCCTACGGCAGAAATATTATTTTAATTTTCCTTTTTGTAACTTATTTTAGAGCGATGAAAACGAGGGAAATCATCTCGCGTGTCAGCAAGAAAGATACCTGTACTATGATTCGCTGGGAAAAGTTTCGTTTCAACGATCAAAGCCGCGGGCATCGTAGATAGTGGCTTGTTTATCGGTCACTTTGGCATACTGCATCCACACCTAGGCATCTGGTTTTTAATATTATTATACATTGCTAATATTCTGCTCAACAATGCCTATTATTTCTATTCTGTTTTACCGGGATCACAATCACTTTCCGCCGCTCACGCAAGGAGGAGCGCGGGCTCCTTTCTCGAACAGCGGCTGCATGGTAATCGAGCTAAGTTCCAGAAAAAGCCAAATATCACATCAGCTCAATATTCTGAAGGCAGAATTTCAGTCATCCAAGACTAATGATGACGTTTTGTGAAGTTGTATTACTATCAGAAGCGATAATTGTAGCAATCAAAACGATTTCGTGTCGTTACGAAATTTATATAACATTGACAACATTGTAAATTTTAAGACGAGATGTCTGCATGCATAACTTTAGAAACATTTTTTAGTTCAATTTTTTTCTTCTCTGTTCCATTCAAAGTAAGCGGCTGGCTGAGCGAAGTAGATAGAAACCTCTCAAGGCACATATAGCTGACTGTATTCTATAAAACATGCCTGCAAGAACTTAAGACCTCAAGTTCCTTGACCACCCCACTGGGAGGAGATTGGCCTGTCATCCATCAACAGGACAGGTTCCCCTAGTAAGCAGTGTACTGTCTCAGCATAGATTCCTCAAACAGCGTTTCACAACTGGGTAAAGTGCCCAGCGAAACAGTCAAAATTAATGATATTTAGCAATGAAAAGTTACATCAATAGCTTGAAGTGAATGCCTGTATGTGTTACAAGAAGACACCCTCCCCCCCGTTTTGGACCGCTCCCTTGAGCATCTCCTCTTTTGGGCCTTAACAGAAGCTCCCCTACATTTAAGGTGGTCAGCTGGGCTCCTGAGCCCCCTGAGTCCAAGAAAGAGCCTTAGGTAGGCATGTTTTCGCGAAATTGCTCACACAGATACATAAAACCATGTACAATGTATAATTATATTTGCCATTACGTACAACTGAGTGCCTTTCTATCATAACATATTCTTGTACTTTCATAAGAAATTGATCGACTCCAGGGGCAAACACAGTTTTTACAATAACTGTCTAATTTCTCGCATGCTGATTGGCTCATTTTTATCATCAACAAGAGTACAGACGGATAAAATCATAATTTAGGCAAGCTTTCAAGTTCAACTTTCAGCTGTCAAACTATCAACTTTTTAACCAATGAAATTTTTAGGGACTTTTTAAAGTAGCCAATCAAAAAGCAAGAAAAGCTATTGACAATGCACGTGTAATTTTGAATAAAATTCACTTATCTTTGCTTACGGCAAGTCTGCGGCATCTTTCCCCCTCATTTATTCCCTGCATTTGACCATTTTGGGGTCTTGTTATTGTAAAAAACAAATTGACGTCATTTTTATATGCGTCTGTCCTCTTATTGATGATAAATTTCATCATAACATTGTCAAAGTTTACAGTGGAACCACTTGCCTGCGGCTCGTGGTTCCATGGCCACTTTGACAATGTTATGATGCAATTTATCATCAACAAGAGGACAGATGCATAAAAAACTGATGTCAACTTGTTAAATAACAACAAATTCAAGATAGAAACATCTTTCAAGCCTGAATCACCAAGTTAACATGCAATGATCTGCAATGCACCCTAATTAGCTAGTATAAATTTAATTCAAAGTAAAATAAATGTGCATCAAATATCAGACCACAAGACTTCTGATAATTTCTACAATTTTTTTTAACAGGAAAAGATGAGTTGTTTGACTTGCTGGGCTTATTTGTCATTGGGTTGTTCACCTCTAAACAACTAGTTCACCACCTGTTGGCAATAGCCAATTTAATTTAATTTTATTATTTGATTTAAGGTAGAATTTGTGAACTTTACCAGATCCAATGCACCTGTTGACCGGCCCACCCCTAATGTACTTGGTCCAACAGAAACCAGAACTCATGTCTCTACCTCTAATTCAAACACCTCCACAACAGACACTAAGCTCCATCTCTTTGGTGTCCACATTAGAGGAAAATGCCTGTATTTCATAATTTTGGACAAGCTACCACATCTACAAATATATCATTTTGTTGGTGACTTAATTATTTTGGGGTCAGGGGGCAGGATACTCTGCAAAGTTCTATATGGGCAGGCTCCGCCCTGAGGTCCAACCCCTTACACTTTTGTATAATAATTGACAGAAAAATACCCCTTTTGTATACCTTTAATTGAAAGAAGCTACCCCTTTCACATACTTTCATAACTGGCCCATATTATGAATAAATTGCCAAAAAAGCAAGTCTTCTAGTCACTTTCATGTAGTACCTAATAAATGAAATGGTACAGCCATAATGTGTGTCTGTTGGAAATATTTTAATTTAAGCACCTTTAAAATGATTTAATAAAATGAGAGATTTCCATGTCATGTACCTCAACTCGTGAAATCTCTTCCCTTTTATATACCTGAAGCCTGAAAAAGGTACCCGTTTCGGGTGGAGCTCACTGTATAGACCATTATAGGGAGTACGCCCCATGATTTGGGGTTGCTTTCTCTCTGGCAGGTGGAGTTTCAGACCTCACTGTGAAATGAAGTCCCTCCATCAGTTTCTCCTAGGATTGCTTCACAGGCATGATTCTGCCAGCAACTGAAAATAACCTTTCAAAAGTATCTATTGGCTGTTTCATGACGAACATTCACTAACCATTTTCAGCTCTAGTAGCTTGATTAAGCCTGCTGTATTTTAGTGACAGAGTTAAGTGTCTACACAAAGAATAATCTCAAAGATGTTATCTGGCACATAAAGAACTATGGTCATATTTTAAACTTTTTTTAAACTTTTTTTTCACAATGACAGATGCAAAGTGCAATATTTACTGTTCAGATCAACATTACAATTATTAAATTTCACATTTCTTTGTTGATATGTTACATATAAAATACCGGGTGTCACCCTTTGTAAAAATCCCATCCGGTGGGAAATACGTAGTCCTACGAAGTCTTTTCATGCTATAGAAAAGGGAGTTACATGTAAGTGCAGACTATATTTTTGGCAGCGTCTTAAGGGTTGAGTAACACAGATTGTCGTTTTACAAGCATCACTATGTATACAGTTTTCACTGGATGGTTTTGGTTGAATACTCGGTTGACTTTGCTATAAGCCGCACATCAAATAAATTATGCACGTTGTGTAGAAAAATTGCACTCAATAAAATCAAAATCATGATTGGACAAAGCTAAAATCAACTTGCTGATAAACAAGTCAGTATTTGCAATACCCTTGATTGCTCAAAGCAAACAATTTCCTGGTGGATCTAGGATTATCTTTCTTGCTGACATCCACAATGACCTGACTTGTTTTGGCTTTTGGCTCTGAAGTAAATTAAAATGAAAGTTTTCATTGTGAGAATGCAAAAAGGAAGTTATGGCTGACACAAATAGCCATGGAGGAACACACAAAAGTGACTCCATATAGATACTGTTTGCCGATTGGGCACAAAAATACAAAGGTTTTTTCTGCTTGATCACCTGTCAGCCAGCATTCACAGTTGTTTGGAAATGGTGTGAAGTTCTGAGGGGCTCCTCTAGTCAATCTTGAAAACTTTCACCACTAAATTTCTGCAGGGTTTACTTCAAGTTCATTGTGCCTCAACTGTAATCACTGCCACTGGGTCTCTCACAATGATTAAAATTCTAAAATTGCCCCCAGGTTTACACCTGGAGGGACTAAAACAAAAGAAATTGTTTATTCAAACCTCAAAATCAATTTTTAGTTGTCAGAGTAAGCCTTGGAGCCATATTAGAATTTTAATAAACATATAGAAAAATAAATAGCATATTCACTGTAAGTTCAGACTTGATATACCAAGAAAACAAGATTAAATCTTATAAAAGTAACACAAAGCACCATTTAGAAGTCACTCTTCATTGAAATTGAAAATATCTAACAAAAGAATTCTGGAGACATTCATTCGTGAATCTTTGATAGCTCAAAGAGATCACATTCTGGGGAATATTCTGCTAGCAATTTGATGGAAGCTACAAAATGTAGTGGGGTAATTGAATTTAGAACTGAGAACTTTTACCCGAGTAATTGGCTCATAGTAAAACTTCAGAAATATTTGAGAAAATTAAACAATCTAGTTTGATTTCAAATCATAATTTAACGTTTAAAATGGAAAGAAACATTACTGGCCTTACAGATGTAGAGATACTTTGGTGATATTGTAAATGATAGAAGTTGCATATTTTTGTGGCTTTCAATGATAACATTAAATTTTATCAGTGTTTGCTGATACCCACTATAGCTACAATATTTTTATGACTTCCATTTTTTAAAGTGGGCAACCCTAAAACACAGAATCCGGAAACTGGAATCCGGAATCCGAAAACCGGAGACTGGAAACCACAAATGAAAGAAAGACACGTTGAAGGGCAATTCCACAGTTGCAGAGTTGTTACATTCAGATTCAATTTTGAAACTAATTTAGCACAGACAAAGGATAAAAGGGAGTTGTCCAGTTTTCCATTTATGAACATGTTTGTGCGTACTGACATGTTAACTGGGCTATACAATTTTTCCAGTTGACTGATTCCTACAAGTGAAATAGGGCAAAAAATATCTGTTGCAGACCTGACATAAAAAACAACCACAATATTGAGCGCGTTACTATTTCTTCAAAATTCCTGTGAAGTATCAGCGGGTTTTGCATGAACTGTCCCAAACATACGCAGTTAAATAGTTGTGTGACCCAAAAAGGCTGATTTTATTTGAACTAACATTCACAATCTTGCAAGGGTACTTGAAGTTTAACATCTCGGACCTTACGCTGTGTGAATCATTGCCAAGTATAGAAGATAAAGCAGCTTTCCTGTATTGTTCTCAGTCATATAAGGCAAGATAGGGAAATATTTAACGATTATTCGCCAAAGGCGAAGTGAACATTGGTGAATATTCACCAATGTTCACTGAGCCTGAGGCGAATAATTGTTTCAGTATAATTTTCAGAGATGAATATCAAAGACTACAAAATAAAGCACTAAAACATAAAAACACAGATGCATATGCAGCCATAGTTTAATAATAAGCTTACATGTACATCAATTGTGAATTAATTTACCTATTGAGTTCAGCAGTAAAATGAACGAGCGAAACACTACGAAAAATAAATTCATCCAGTACCTTTGTTTTACCATTGCTAACTTCATTCACAATTGTCATCATCATCTAAAAATGAGTAGCTTTAGTTTGAAGAAAAATAAATTTTGGTCAATTGATCTGACCTCCTGGCAATCAAAATAACCACTGTGTTTATAATTCTTGAATGCCTTGAATACGAGTTCTTGAAAAGATTGTGGGTCCAAGGGTGACAGCAGTCAATGCAAGTTGAAAAGTCTCCATCCTTTCAAATATCCTGGACTTGGGAAGATGTCTTTTGCATAAATGAAAATTTCATTCAGAATCTGTCGGCCATGTTTACTTCCCAAGATGGGCAAAGGTTATGAGCTTAGTAACCAAGCACTAGGGGAGTGAATATAGCGTTATATGCTGCGCTTTTCGACCAATCACAATGTCCAATTCTTATATTCACCTCTGGAATTATAAGTGTTAATTTTTTTTGTATGTCACTACGAATGAAACTGGTTGGTTCTTCATGTAAAACCCCTGAAATATCACAACACAGTATGGGGGACAAAACAAGCTTTTTACATCAACAATAACCAGCATAAATCCGTTGTTCCCTCAAATTAATCCCCAAAATAATTATCCTTTGTTCCCTTGAAACAAAGGACCATGTTCCCTTGTTCCCCCAAACCCCTAAGAGGCTCTCATCATAAGTGCGAAAGGTCAGTACGTCTTTTGTTCAAACATGTACAACAGCGTGAGCTAGCTAAGAGAGAAATGGAGTTGCTGTATCTTTACACCGACCTTAAAAGTGACATACTTTGCAGTGAACGGGTTTTTCCACTTCCACTTGAAGGGGAGGTGATTCGAGTACAAAAGTGTTTTGAAACGTGAACTACGAATACAGACATAATATTGCTGAAGCTGACAAAACACCCAGTTCATATTGTGGATAGTAACATAAATGTTTCGATCCGCTACTTTCGTTGTTAAGCAACATTATTTAGTTCATTCTCTTTGGAGAATAATTTTTTGAATACTAAATGAAACTTAAGTTTAAGCTTTACATATAACAGTTTGATGCCCACTTACCTTCGACGAAAATACGATTTCTAAAGACGTAGAATGCGATCACTACCATTACTGGGAGTCCAAAGATTAACCACAACAAAGTGTACAGGAATGCCGACATTGCAACTGAAAGCGTAGCCTAGATACACAGTTTAGCACCTCGAGAACTCGTGTATCATGGCTCCACTGAAACGAAACGCAGTCGTACCTTTCGGTTTCAGCTGTAGGGGGAAGGTCCCTGGGGAGAGTCCCCAGGAACTGACCCCACGGGGAAATCCCCTTTGAATTATGAACGAAAGACGAAACATGCGGAAATTGTCCTTATGCGTGCTGTAGGAACCCAATGTTCACTACCAAAAGGCGGCAACAAGGAGAAATATTTGAGATTCGCTGAACTTTAACCTTTATTACACGAACGAGCGATTCACTGAAACCGAAATACAGAATCCGCTGAATAAAGCAAAATGGAAAACCAAAATACAAAAGATGAGAAAGTTAAGTAAAACCGATTGATACTTACAAGTTTTTCGTGCCTTGTTCCACCATAAACCAAGAAAAACATCTTTGAAAACAGTCTCGTGGAATGCAGTGTTTTTATCAGGGGATCAATGCCTCAAAGCCGACATTTTCAAATTCCTTCGGTCGAAAAGCTCCGTTTCGTGACGGACTGGTAAGTACATCACCTAGTAAAAAAATAAATTTACCCCCGGTTTTCGAAATTGTCTAGATCTGTTGCTGCGGCTATCGCTCTTGGCTTGCCTAAGGAACTGGCGACCATGGCTTATTGTTTCCCCGAGCATGGCATGGTGATCACTTAGCCCTGGCCAAACGGGATCGCAAGTAACCACAAGTTGAACTTGCATAGAGACTTGTAGCCTGCAGAATAGGCGTAATTCTTTTGCGTGTTTTAGGAAGCGGAGGCGAGCGCGAGGCGAGCGCGAGGGGAAGAGCGCGAAAAAACATCCATAGTCGGGGACCCGATTATGGCTCCTGACATAACGCGTTATTTGTTTTACGCTGTTCCCCTCGCGCGCAACTCGCGCTTCGCACTCGTCTCGCTTTCGCCTCTTTTCATCTAATAAAATACGCAAAAAAATTACACGCGTTCAACCCTGGTCAAACGGACTCCCAAGTAGACGTAAGTTGAAAACTTGGGTCTACTTACGAGCCTGCGTGTGGCCAATCTTTGCGTGCACTTGCGTTGAATTGCGTGACTTGGGCTCACTTTGGTCGCGATCAAATTTGCACGCAGGTCGAAGCAAGTTTTTCACCGTTTGGCCACTCAACCCAGGCCAACGCAAGTTGAAAGACGTCCATTAACCTATTACTAGCCAATGAAACACAAGATATTTCTGACTTGAAATGGGTTTTTAAGCCCTGGCCAGACGTACTCGCAAGTAATGACAAGTAGCCGCAAGTTGAACTTGCGTAGAGTCTGTTTACGTTGAACTTTGCGTAGAGCTCTCGTTTGGCCAGGGCTTAATGGGCGTTACTCAACTTGCGTTGTCTTGGGTTGGGTGTCCAAACGGTGAAAAACTTGCGTCAGTGACTTGCGTGCAAATTTGATCTCGACCAAAGTGAGCGCAAGTCATCGCAGGTCAATGCAAGTGCACGCAAGTCCTGGCCAAACGGAGTCGCAAGTAGACCCAGGTTTTCAACTTGCTTCTTCTTGCGAGTCCGTTTGGCCAGGGCTTTAGGACTAATGTGCTGAGTTGGATTATTATGTCACGTTCTAAATCCTCCCCAGAAAGGTCGCGAAAAGTAACAGCTTATGGAATCTCAGTATCATAGATCATTGCTTGATCGGCGTGAAAATCTATTATGCAAAGACCAAATATTGAACCGCTTTAGCAAATATTTAGAACATCGCGGAATCGATTGATAATTTTTTCAAGCATTTTATATCCCGTCCCAAATTAAATTCGTATCACCAAAAGGTAATAAGAAAGAGTTATTAGCAACCTCACTGGAGGAGTCAAGAAGGTGACTTTGATTCGTTTCAGAGATCGTCCTTGTTTTGACTTCCAGGCTGCTAATATACACGCCACTGATCACACAGATCACTGGTGAATTTTTCACGCAGAAGACCATACAATACAACACCAGAACCACGGACAGGTGGTAAAAATGCTTTCCGTGTATCGTCTGAAGATCGGCGTCAATTAGTCGGTTGGACCACGAATTTTGTCTCCACCTCTAAAACCGAGATAAACACCCCGCTTTTAAAAAAAACAGGTGAAATATTCAATGTGAAGGACTTTTTTATGTAATGCGTTGTTAACAATGCGATCACGCCGCAGCGATATGGCCTTAAGGTGGGTTGGTTGTTTTGTCAAAGTCATAAATAAATGGGCCGTAATTGGGCCGACAGGCTTGTCAAGGGCTAGACTAAACTATAAGGTTTTAAACAAGGCTTGCGGCTATAAAAAGAACAAGTTATTTTGAAAACAAGTCACAAGTTGAATTGTTTTAAGGTATATACAGTTGGTTTGGTAGTATAGAAGTGGATAATGGTTAAATTGCTACCTGATAATACAAGTTAGAATAAGTAGTGGCTTTTAGATGGTTTTGATTTTCTGTCATAGCGCGGGAAATAAATATTCTAGTAAACAGTGTTGCTAACATGAAAAGGAAAAGCTATCCGGTTAGATCTTAATATTGCGCTTTTATTTTAACTGAATATCAAAACGGTGGAAAATAAAAGAGGAATTACTAATCGAGGGTAGGCTTAATTTTTTTCAGTTAAGCTCTGATTAATATAGATATCTCGCATTTTTTTGATATAGATCATTTCCATGGACCTCTGCGGTCTGTCTGGCGTTCCTTTTGGCTTCTGCAGAGTTTTTGGTTTCCGTGCAAGGTGGGTGTTTATTCGTGATATCACCCACAAACAATCTACTTCAATGTTATTCTTAATTTAGGCTGGTTTTGATTCAAAGTGATGTTCCAAGCGTGTCATTATGCTCAATTGAATGTCGGTCTGCAACGGGTTATATTTCATGGTGAAAAGCCCGTGATAATTTAAAACGGGGCAAAGCACAAATATGAATCCTGGCCAAAACAATAGAAAGTAGAGTTATTTTAAAGTGGGTAAGATAACTGAAATTTTTAAATGTCGGAAATAGAAAACTTAAACGAACGACCATATTGATAACGAGAATATATTAGATCAGTTTGAAAGTTGGAGACTACTAAGTCGAACCAAGGAAATTCTCGCGCTTGAGCATTTCCTAGGGAGCGCGTTAGCGGACTATTTGAGCTTTTCAGTCAACAAAATCCGAGAAGAGGTTGAATTATTTTCAAGACCAACCCTGACAAGTTAATTACGTTCCTGTAAAATTTCTAATGATCATATAAATTATAACTGAAAACAATTCTCGAAAAAAAAATTCAGGTTTTGACGGAATACGGGGGGTCCGTTGGCCTCATGTGCGGGAACTCCGGATTATGCGTTCAGGGCCCGCACGCGACTTGAGGCAAGATACTCATTTCTTACAATCCCTCTCTCAACGACCTGCTTTATAAATGGGTACCGGCGCGTTGCTGAGGCAACCTGAGATAATGTTGAGAAGTAACCTGCGATGGACTATTATCCCATCTAGGAGTACAGTGAAATACATATTTTATTATCACTCTCCAATAGTAAACTCCTAGTGATGGAAATATTTATGCTAAGGAAACGGCCTGATGAGTCACTAGGCTCGCACGCTGGAGAGCTACACCGATAACTCCTCCTGACCCCATTTATAAAGCGCTCATATTTTTTTTCCAGTGAGGGATGCCCTGGGCTGATAAGAATGAAAAGCTGAAACATTTTAATTAGGTTTAAAATGTCAAATTCCTTAACATGTTGTGACGGTAAAAGCCAATTTTAACAAGAGGACAGAACGAGCTTGATGCGAGGTCATCGCAGTATCTTGAATCAGTTTACATAATCTGATATTGTCTTGTTGAATTCTTAGGCAACTGTAAATATTTTGATTTTGAGAATGGCATGAAGACGCTATCCAAATGGAGAAAAACTGGTCACGCTTTCGATAACCAACCAACCTTCAGAGACAATGTTAACGAACGCGACCCGAACATCAAAACTAACGTGCAAGGTGATTGGTGGATAGGAACATTTGAAAACAGGTCCAGTCCCACCGCCGAAGCTGGCTACATGGAGGGTGATTACCCTATTGGTACCCTGATGTCACCAGAGTTCCGTATCAAAGGCTCAAACATGGACTTTTTGCTTGGTGGTGGATGTGACGGGGAAAATATTCGAGCTGAACTACTTGTGAATGGCAAAGTACAACGCGTGGCTTACGCTGACTATTGCCGTGAACGTATGCGAAGAAGATTGTGGAATGTGGCAGAGTTTAGAAACCAAATTGGTCAAATACGTTTAGTTGATGGATCTAGGAAGGGACATATTAATTTTGACGACTTGAGGGGAGATTTCACTTGTCTTGGTAAATGTGCTCTTAGAATAAGAAATTGTGTCTGTTCATAAATATGAACTGACCAACCTTAATGCGTCAGTTGTATCATACGGTTGCATAAGAATGTGATCAACTAGCTTAGAGGAACGAGTGAATGAAGGATCCCGTTCTTGAACAAAGAGAGCTAACTATAATAATAATAATAATAATAATAATAATAATAATAATAATAATGACTTTATTATCGTGTCAATTACATCTAGCACTGGAGAATCTCCATTGCTAATAGGGGACACCTAACTAGAACTATCTAAAAATAATATGCAGAAAAGTCCTATAAAGGAAATTAAAATTATGAGTTACAAAGATGGCAGCCACTACATCCATGTAGGATGCTGCCTAAATCTAGCCTCCGTACTTGGGTCTTAAACTGCTTGAGATTTATCGCCGATCTTTCTTTATTTGTTAGTTTGCTCCACAGTCTTCACCACGATGTGAAGTTTCCATGGAATAATTCATATATGAACTGCGGTTGTAGATGAAAGTGAAGAATGATCATCGCAGTTAATTTTCCAATTTAAGCAATAGCTCAGCTGGTAGAGCATCGCACCGGTATCGCGGAGGTCACGGGTTCGAATCCCGTTGAAGCCCTGACTTTTAGTCTTGAAGTTCACCACATTGGAAATGTTACTTATTGACACTCCCTCCACACTCCCTTACTTTAATATTATTAATTTGCAGGTTCAGAATTGAATCCTTTGGCCTCAAATAATGCAGCTAACGGGCGTAAGTAGTTCTTACGATCATTATAAGTGACTGTAGGCTGCGAATGCTTTCTGACAAGGTAACAAGCAATATTCAATCTTCTGAACTTCTAAGCCACTGTGTGTTTGATAAGGCTTAAATATACACAGTATTATACTAGTGCTCTTTGTATCAAAGTCAATTACAAAAAAAAAAAAAAAAATTGTCACACATAACTTGCAAGAAATTTCGGACGTTTAATTTACGGACACTTTTTATCTCATTTCGGACAAAATTTGGACAATAATTTCGGACACTGCTGAAATATAGCTAAAATAATTTTACGCCTACGAAACAGGATTTAGGCTGAAACAGCATCTGTGAAAATGATATTTTTACTGCAGCCAGTCGAGTTTTCACTAATACACCGACGGGAAAATATCACAAATGCTATCAAGCTGTTTATGTGAAGTCGTGTCTCAACTAGAATTCGCTCCATGAGGCCCGGTATGATGGAAAACAAGAGCTTTAAAGCTACTTCCAAGTTTTGTACTCTACAGTAAATATCTCGAACGCTTAAAAAGTTTGGACGGTTTTATTTTCGGACACTTTTTTGTCCGAAATTAAAATCGTCCGAAACTTTTTTGCAAGTAATGTAACCTCTTGAATTGGTCGAAACTGTGTTCCATCCAGTATCATAGATCTTTACATTCGATAAAATTAAAAAAAAAAAAAAAAAAAAAAAACCGTAGATCTCATGCCTGTTTTTCAGTCAGGTAGTAAGTTTACACTTTGAGACCACAGATGCAAATGGTCAAGTCAGATAGGCTCAGCTAAGGGCGTGATAAAGGTAGTGATGTTTCTGTTTGATTTTGTCAGATAAAGGTGAAGTGGTTGTATTAGATGAACTCTCGGATTCTGCGAGTCAAAGCAAGAGCGAGGAAAAACCTGACGATTATCCTATAACAGGAACTGGTACGTACGAGCATGTATCTAGTTCAACCCGGCTAAGTTTGTGTTAGCCTGCAGAACAGGCGGATTAGCCGGGCAGAGAGCGAAACGCGATACACGAGCGCGGAGCGCAACCACTTGTTGGATTTTTTTTTTCGACTACCGCTCCGCGCTCGTGGTCGCGCTCCGCGCTCCTGCATCATGCTTCGCGATCCGCCTGTTTAGCAGGCTAAGTTTGTGTAGTCAATAGAACTGTGTAAAACAACAATAATAACGAAAGAAGAGCACCTACGGTGTTGTTTAGATAAGATAACATTTAGGTACATGTGCACTGTTAGGTAAAAAAGTATTTTCCTTCATAAGCGGAGACAAAGGTAGTTAACAGTTTAAATTTTGTGCAGCATTTGATTCCATAGTTGTAATGAGCTGTTCTCAGATCATTTGGAGCTCTTATGCCTTTGATTCAACTGCAATATTGGTAACTGTATGCCGCCCTTACTGATCACATCGGTTTGAGTTTCACGTACGTTACGGTATATTTGCAGAGGATGATTATACAACTGTCGAGAATTCTTCAAAACACGGGCCATGGAAAATTGCGAAAGGTAGGCTACCACTTGTAACGTGTTATAAACCGCTTTTTGCTGAAAAAAAATTAACGGGAAAAGTGATTCAAGATTGAGTTAATGTCTTGTGGAAAATTTAGTCAAGATTTCATATTGTTCGGACTGCAATACACGGGAATTTTAGGCCAGGCTGAAAAATTTGGTTACGTACTAGTGTAGTTTTTCGTTTGATTCTGTTATCGCTACTGGCATGCAAGAATTGGCCTATCTGATCTACGCGTCGACCATCGACATCTGTTCCTAGCTTGTCAAAAGCCGCTGTCCACAAAACAACCCTACTCTATCGCGATGTTTTAGTGAAAATGTCATTTTTTTTTTATGCATATATATATAATGCCCGTCACACTGTAAGTTGAACAAGTACAGCGTATAGTAATTGTTCGCGTGAGCAAGACGGTGATTTCAATAATTTACAGAAGTGAAAGCTAGTGCCAGGATTTCTTTAGAAATAAAAAAAGACTTGACCCTCTTTTCAAGGTCCTTCTCCAAACGGACTCGCTAATAGACACAATTTAATTAAAAAGATATTGACTTGCGTACAAAATCACGTTGGGTAGTCAATAGACCAATTTTGATATATTAAAATTCAGCCTAAAACAATGAACCTGAGTACGAGGCTCTGGGGAATAACTACAGAGTTTGTGGGGTTTATTCCTCAGAGCCTCGTGCTGAGGTCTATTGTGTTAGGCTGAATTTTAATATATCGAAATTGGTCTATTGGAACTGCAAAGTTTGCTCAGTCAGAAGGGCACGAAAATTGCCAAACGCCGTGATCTAATTGCTGTACTTAAAAGTTAAGAAGTCTGGTGGCAAAATCCTGACTTGTGTACAAATGTAACGTTGACTGAAGTAAAACGCACAAGTGATCAGTATAAAGTTGACGAAAATTATAAACAATGGCTTAACGAAGTCGCAACGCGAACGGGGTTGGAAAATTGGGCCCATAGTCCCACGTGCCACTTCCTTGGCCGGACTAATTGTGCACGGGCATTTCTCAAAGAATAAACAACTAAATGACAATTATTCATTACCTGACTCACGAAGACGTGACACAAATGAATAGGGTTAAAGTAACTATTCTAAGTTTTAGAAAGCCTTGAAAAACTCAGCATCCATGTATAACTCAGAATTTGGCCATTTCGCTTTCTGGGCTTATACACAGAAACAATTACGAGTTTAATCTTGCTACGTTATATGTTTTCTGTATGACGTTTGTAGGTTGGAGCAATAGTGTTTGAACTGCATATTAGCGCTACATTCATTTTCAATTTGTTTCAAGGGATCGAGATTAAAAGAATCCACAACTTTTCATCACGACAGATGCAAGATGGACCTGTCAAAATAGGGAAAGGTAGGCTACGAAATAGTGTGTCCTAGTACTTAGCACTATTACAATCTTGTAAAAACCTTGTTAATTGAAAGAAATATTTCAAACTGCAGCCGTCGGTCACGGTTTTGGAGGTACTTTGCAAAGTTTGCTCAGTCGGTAGAACACTATCGTTGCCAAATGCCATCTAAATGCTGTCCTTAAAAAGAAGAAGTCTGGTGGCTGGTGCAAGGCAAAACCATGACGGTCCTTGAGTTTAAATTTTAAAATGACTGAAGTACAAGCATGTTATAAGCAATGGCCAAACGTAGTCAGTTGCGAGCAGAGTTGAAAAAATTGCGCCCACTGTGGTACTTATGACTCCCTTGACTTGACTAAAATTGCTCACAAACATTTCTTAAAGAATAAACAAATAAATGACAATTATTTATTGCTTCGGACTCACAAAGACCTGAATCTAATATTAAGCGCTAAAGTAACCACTCAAAGTTTAAGAAAGAAGGCCTTAAAACACTGCATATAACGCAGAATTTTCTTATTTCGTATTCTGGGCTTAAAGAAACTATTACGAATTTAATTTTCCTAGGGTAAAATTTTACGGCATGACATTTGCAGGTTGGAACAATGTGTTTGAGCTGCATATTAACGCTACATCCATTTCAATTTGTTTCAAGGGATTGCGCTTAAAAGGATCCGCAATTTTTCACCACCACAGATGCAAGAAGGACCTGTTAAAATAAGGAAAGGTAGGCTACGAATTAGTGTGGTATTTAACACCATTCTCTTGTAAAGACTTTGTTAGTTTAACGAAATATTTCAAACTGCAGCTGGTGGTTTTAGGGCTCATCTGCAAGGGTGGATAGTGATCGAGAGGGAACTGATTAATAGAGCTATGTAAACTCGTATGTTATAAGATCAAAGTTTAACATTTTCATCTTACAGGTATGCTCCAGCAACAGGGCTTACTTGGAAAAGCGAAAACAAAGGGCAGCTTGAGTATCAAGGCATCACCTAAACCGCCTCGATTATCAAAAACGTTCTCTGCTGCAAAAATCTCGAGGGCTCCGGTTGCCAAACCCGCTGCAAAAGTACCCCACCGGGATTCAGCTAATAATTCCCTTCTGCCCAAAGACGACGACTTGAGGAATCTTACATGTAAGTTAAAACCTCCCTCGGTAAATGCACAGTAACCAAAAGAGATGGTAAAATTATTGCAGGGTCTTCTACAGTGCAAACACCATCAACTAATCTTATAATGGACCAAAAATTCTCGCCTTTGATTGGTCTAAACGCATCAAGTGACGGAGTCACAGCTAGATATTGATATGATGATATCTCCAAGATTGTATCTGCCCGTGAAGTACGTTTTCATTTTAACCAATTGCAAATCATTAAATTGAATAGAACTGAATGTTTGGGGCGCCGACAGAAGTACTTTGAAGTTTATGAATTGAAAAAGAGGTCTCCCCGAAATAACCGTGTTTTTATGGCACCTGGCTTTTACATATTTTCGCGTCAGATGGAGGCTATTGTTTAAATATACTAAACCATCTGTTAACTTCATAAATGGGTATTTCTTCACAGGTAAAAATTTCCTTGTTGAAATAAAGACAGGACTGCCTTGGGATAACGATTTTCTTTTTGTGTCAAATAACAATTATCAATCCACCAGAAGAGACATAGAGCTTAAGGTGAGATCTGAACACGCCTACAAATCATTATTATGAAGAGAGAATAAACAGGGTAATCCCTCTCAAGTTATTTTTAGACATGCTACCCAGTTATTCCCTGGATAACGTCACCATGCGCGTTTCGTGGATGTTTTTCGTGGAGGAAGAAGCTGCGCGTAAACCCACTTGGGCTGTCCACGTGAGCTGTTCACGTGAGCAAAATCTGCATCAAAAGATTAGAGTCTGGAATTTCAATCATCTGAAAATAACTTTAGAGGGATTCCCTTGGGAACACGGTCCATATAGGGGGATTAACTCTCCTACCCTCAGTCTTCTCTTCGTTAACTGCGGGGGGAGGAGGTGAGGAAGTGGGTTTGCGCAGATAACGGTTTAGTCGTTTGCAGCTGTTTGTTTTTCGTCACTGTGCAACGGGATTATCTGTAAGTTTTTAATTTTAAGAATTGATTTTCGGTTTTTAGGAATCTAATGTGTAATTCCCCGATTATTCTTTTGCTAAGGTGCTTAATGTGTACGAAGACGATAAAGACTTTCGTGGAGCGTTCTTTAGTAAATTCAGGTACGTTCTATGCATGTATCTCAGAGAGAAGACAAAAAATACATAACATATAACTCTTCATTTGTCGAAAGACGGCAATCCTTCAAAAAATAAATGGAAAGAAAACACAAGAAAATTACTTTACCGCGTGAATACATCCTGTAATTTGGATCGAGACGGAGATTATGCATGTAGGGCACAGGTCCTGCGGATTATCAGAGCTGTAGCCAGTATGAGATAAACCGAGGCACTTGTAAGCTATTAGTACATATTGAATATCTGTACCTCTGTATGTGACTAGTACATTGTATTATCCAACTATTTTGCACTAACTCTGTATGTATAATTATTTTTTTTGTGTGTGTGTGCTCTTGCATGTCTTTTTCTTATTTTCTCCTCTTATTTGACCCAAATAAATAATCACTTTAAATCACTAAGGATGGCTACCGGGTCTTATTAGCCCATTAAGGTTATAGCCGGGGGTTATTTCTGGCAGCCATGAACTCGTTTTACTTTAACTTATTTTTGTTCATTTAATTTCTAATTTCTAGCTGAGTACAAATGAAGTTGTTGTTGGTATTGTTGTTGTTGTTGTCTCTTTTCGTTTTTGTTGGTTTTCTTTATGAAGAAGGAAAGTGAAACACTCCTAAACACCTACTAGGAAAAAAATTTAACAGTGGGCATTGCCTTACTCATAACTTGTCTGCTACGGTCCTGGTTATTGTGACTGAATATATCTGAATCTAAGAACAATTTAAATTTTAATCTTACCGAGCAATCTGCACTTGTAATGACCGGTTATAATATACCTTTTTTCAGTTCTTCAAAGGAGCCTGAAGGAGTGAAAGCTTACTTTATCTTGCGATTCAGAGCTGCAGACACATTCCTCGGAAAACTGCTGGATAAACTTGGAGAGGGAAAGATTGCTGCGGCAGGTAGTTAAAATAAATATTCAAGAAAACAATGCAACGTTCGCGCTAAGATACATGTTAGGTTCTTAAAAGCCTTATTCAATTTTCACTTGAACTTCAATTCGCAATGCAGGTTGCTACGAAGATGTCACTCAATGTCCCAGCAACTGTCCATCAACCTGTGTTCCCCTGTGTCTAGCTTCCTGTTGCCAGCCTTTTTATCAGCCTGTGCCGGCACCCATGCCTGCTACACCACCTCAACCGGTAACAGCAGTCGTTCCAAGCCCTCAGGTCTACCAACCACCAGCACAACAGTGGAATAATCAATTCCCCGTACAAGCCACAAACCCCCCTGCACCAGCTGCCTCTTCTCAATTTCCAATGTCTCAGCCCATGAGTTGGCCTGGTTCCCAGTGCGCCTCGGGTTGCTCTCCTAATTGTGAGCCAAGTTGCTCACCGACATGTTGCCGATTTTTCAACTCAAAGCGGACAAAAACAAATATTAAATCAATTCTGAAGAAAAAGCCTCTGGAAGAGGAAAAACATTAACTGGACAAGAAATCATAAGAAACTTGACTGAACACGTACCTTCCGGCGAAATGCAGGCCTCATAAAACGAAGCAAAGGAATAGTAGAAAGGGATTTCAAGTAGGATTTTAAACTATGTATTATTCCAAAGGTCAATGCATTCTTATCGGCTCAAGCTCGAGTTGACGCCGTCCGTCAAATCTCTTTTACCTAACTCGAGGCAAGTTTTTGTTCTTTCCGTTTATTATAACTTCGCAACCTGATGATTTCTTGAAAGATTGTTAAATACTTCTTAAGGATAATGTAGAAACGTTTAAGTGTAAAACCAGCCTTGGCAAGATAAATATAATGCTTATGTAATATTTCAAGGCATGGAACTTTAGGTAATGTCTATAATTGAAAGATTTGCCACTTCTGACCGTCTGAAGTTTTTGCCTGGTTTGTTACCGCACAAACCATTTACCTTGGCACATGGCATTTCATTTCTATTTGTTTAGGTGAGCATGGCTTTAACCTTTCGCCTTCAAAATGCAATAGTAAGCATTTTGAAAAAATGAAAACCTTGTCCCTCTCCCGAAACGTGTCACATTGTAACACACATAACTCGCTGTATATCCACTCTATCTTTACACAATGGCCACCTTGCCCCGTCACCAAGATGGCCATGATTATAGCTTGTTGGAGCCACCAGATTTTTCGCGACTTACGTATTCTTGGTCAGTGACCTTATGGTAAAACAACAGCGAAAAGACCCCAAGCTGTCATGGGCTGTAAAATACACGTCACAACGCTCAACCAATCAGGCATCTTTCCTGGTAGTAGCCTTTGTCTAAAAATAGATTTCAAAAAAAATTACCATTGCATTGGACCCTCGCATGAGAGCCACGTATGAGAGAATCGTTCTCCCTTGCGACAATATTTTTCACCTGCTGTTGGATCAAAATGCTTAGATTGTTATTTGGTTCAGCCAATACAAAGAGGTTTATATCTGAAGAAGAAGTTTAAGTCTCAAGTTGTTTAAATCAAAACGAGGCAAATAATTTTTGCTCCAAATAGATGGCACTAATCCCAAACAGGAGCCCATCAAGTCCAAAGATTGAAAAATCAAATCCACCGGTCGTGTTTCATTTTCTGAAAACAATAACAACTAATTGTGAACAATTAAACTGGATTGTATGTATGTCGGTTGCAGGTACTCCTGCGGGACACAATAAACAACAAGGCAAAATAAAATTATTCAGATTTGTATTCGTGTTCCCTTCACGAAGCTCATTAAACAAAAAAAGCTTGCCGTGCAGCAAATCATAGGATCAAGATTCCCCAACCTCCTGTATTTTTTGGGGCTGAAAATGTTTTTGTATACTATTTCTCCTCCTTGCTAATGTATTATTAACGGTACTCATAACAAACTTTTCTTTGTGATTAGCCTGGATGTCAAAACATAATGGTATGTCTATTGTGCATTTTGGAACGCTAGAATAGTTTGCCCTTAATGACCGAAAAAACGTCTGGCGAAGATTGCTTTCTCTGTTCAATAGCACATTTCGCCTAAGAACACTTAAACAATAGTAATATAAAAGATCACTAAACGAGGTACTTGGATCTTTAGAGCTGAAAGCAACTGTCAGTTCACTGTTGCGGTATTTTAATGGCTTACAAATAGCTTTTCGATCATTTACTGAGCTGGGACACGAAGAGATAAAATAAAAACTGCGAAAGCTGCTCTTTGTTCAACGTTACACGAGGATAAGGTAATACTCACTTCCTTGACTTGTCCTTATTAATCTTAACTCTTCAAGAAAGGTCTGCGCTTGAGCCGCGAGATTGTTAACTACGGAGGCTCTAAACCTATAGAATAGGCAACGAAATGGTAATCAGAAGTGATACGTTGTAACATGTTAGCTGCACAACAAATGTTATTGACAAAAGGAACTTCTGTTCAACCAAGATCTCGCAAAAATTTACAAACTGACCGTCTGCCAGCAGAAAGAAGTCCATTGAAAATATTTTGCTTTTTGCCAATCCTAAAGCCTTATGCAGAGGATGTCTTAATTAGCAACAAGATGATGTTAGAAAGGTTTCTTTATTCCAGGGTTCACTTTTACCTTAAGTTGTGGTTCTTAAAATTATAATTGTCAGAACTGCTGAGCATAGACCGACAAGACAAACCACTGAATCCAGGTGTTTCGAAATTTCTCTCATATAGTTACCCAGTTACATGTTCCTGTATTCTTGGCAGCATAGATATAATTCGAAGAGTACTGTTCTTAAGATTTGTCCCGCTCCAAACATCGAGCGAGTTCCGAAATTGCAAGAAAAGCTGTAGAAAAATCTAAAGTAAATCTGACATCGCAAAGAAACTCAAAAGCATTGTCTTTGCTCGGTCAAATTAGTATGAGCGTAGCATGCAGTTAAGCTCACATATTAATATCTATTTTATATCAAATTGAATGTTATGTTTTACAGTTTTATTGTCATGATCATGACGAACAAGAAGACATCTATGGTAGTGAATTATCTTGTAGTGTTCTTTTCACTATTCTTGTTCACATCACCGACACAAGGTAAGCGTATTTTTAGAGACATTTTTAATCATAGACAAAACAGTGCGCCAAGATTCAGAGTCTAGTACTGGGGAGGCATAGTTCAAATTCAAAAAAGCAATGTTTGGACTCCTGAAGGGAAGTTAAATCCTCCGAAAAAATATACATATCAGCCCTCTAAGCTGATACCAAAAATGATTACTTGTTTGGTCAAAAATATTTGCTATTCGTTTTCACGCTTACCTCACCCCCAAATCAGTTTTATTAGTTCAAATCTATTATCTTAAAAAATAAATAAAAACTGGAGGATCGAAAAAGACTGAACTTATAGAAACTATAAAGGATTTATGTATTGCATTAAGGATTTGTTTTTTTTTTTCAAGGCCAAAGATGTCCTGGCGTAAGTTTCCAGAGGATAGGGTGCTACAAGGAAAAAACTCAAAAAGGCAGCCCTCTATCCGATCTTTTATTCACAGACCGTAAATCGTCCAGTTCCAAATGGAGTGGGTTAAAATACGCTTAACAAGAATTTAACGCTTATCTGCCTGACTTGGCTTGTAGATGCGCAAAGGCCACCAAAGTTAAGGGATATGCAGTGTTTGGACTGACAAACTATGGTAATAACGATTCACTGAGCCTTGTCCTTGCATTCAATACACGACTACTGTGCACTAATACCTGCACGTGACTGGTTCACGAGGGGAGGTGGGGAGGGGGTATTTCTTATATTACCTTCATCCATGGAGCTGAAGGTTACTGCTTTTTGAGCCATAACGGTCTGTAGTAGGGTGTGGACTGATGCTATTTGATATTCAATTTTTAGCAGAAACTATAAAAATCAATTCCCTTTATAATAAAAAATGGACGGGGTTTAAAACGGAATTGAAATCTTTCATCTCAAGCCGGAAGTCATCATCACCATTCTTCCTGTCATACCTGCTCCTCTGGTGGAGCAGAGGTTGGCTCTAAATACACTGTACATAAACAAATCTATCCTGCTTCTTTTCTGCCAATCTGCACATGGATGCGTTTCTTTGAGTACCCCCCCCCCTCTCCGGTTTCCTCTGCTTGACGGCGCCCAAGTTAGCGCTACTATAGCCAATGGCCTGAAGTATGGTGTTGATTTTAGGCCTGGTCTGCCGGCTTTGTATGCTCTCCCTTCCACTATGGTAAAGTTACAGCTTAATAGTAAACAATGTTTATTTTTTTTTTATCTGAGGGGAATGTCATTCAAGTGACGATCATTCACCTACCTTCTCCCAGTCAGACTTGAGTCCACACTGTGTTACGATGAACTTTGACCTTTGTCAAGACACTTCAACACTGTGTGTCGGAGAAAAGCATAGTGTTTTTGTTTTTAAACTAACAGGTTTGTTGTACTTGCTATTAGATATACAAAATTAGTTTTAGCATTGCCTGATTCAGCTTGGCGAAAGAACAGTGGATGATTTAGATTATAGGAAAAAATCTATTGAAGACACAATAGAGAATATAAAGTACTTACATTGTATTTCATTAAGAAAACGGTTTCCTTGGCTGTGGTTACTCCCTTTTTTACATCCTCATGGATTTTTCTTTTTTACATTGGTTTTGACACCATTTATATATCACAGACCTTTGCCGGGGCTTCTAGTTTTGAACACAGCCATGAAGTTGCTTTATCTTTTTCTTAACGAGATTTTAGCTTACTCAGGGATAAAGAAGTCTTATTCTTTTCTTTTCACATCTAAGTGACAATCATCTCCGCCAACTTAAAGGCTTCATTAGTGTTCATTGACCAACTGCTCCGTTTTCAATTCCACTCTATTTTCAGAAAGGTTTTCCCTCCCATACGTGTGCATCAAAATATTTTAGAATAGTTTACATTGCCTGATGCTCTTTTACTGCCTTTCGAAATAGATCACTTTCTAGGGTATCTATGGACTTCATAACAATTCAGCATTGCCACAGTTGCTTTTATTGGATGCTAATTGTTTTTTTTTCTTTTTTGAAACATTGCCAAAGTCACAGCGCCAAAAGAGAAAACTCAAAAAGCTGTGAGTCCTTCATTAATCCAGAAGAAGCTTCTAAAGATCGCTAAATCTTCCAGGTCCAGTATATCGGAACTTGAATGTAAGTACCTTAAGAAGGAGAGAGAAATTGATTTTTTTGGAGACTAGAGGTGATAAGTGCGATGCGATGTGATGTAAGGTGATGTGCTCTTTACGTTTACCACAAGGTTCTTGCACGCTCCTGAATAAAACCGTACGTGCTATTTTTCGGTGGTAACCTTTTGAATTTGTATCCATTTCATATCTAAATCGGGGTTTGGCCTCGCTTTATAAAAACGTTTCTATTTACTTTTTTCTTTATTGTATATCCACTCTTTTTCGTTTGAAAACATGAGGTAAGTGTACATGGCCTTGCACTTGTTTAACAAGTTTAGAGGTAAAGAGGCACTCAGCGAGCTTCGTTTTATCCCTGCATTGGGCTCATCACCGTGTCTTTTATTTACATTGTTAGGTTATTCTTACAGGACCACGATCCTCTTGGACGAATTTACCTACACTAATGATTTGGAAAGTTATCAGTCTTCCAAGTTCATGGACTACCGCCGGGAAATTGAATTAGGAGTTAGTAATGATTATAAACAGCCTCTAGGATAGAGTGAGTCAGTCAGTGAGTCAGTGAGTCAGTGAGTCTGTCAGTCTGTTAGTCAGTCAGTCTGTCTGTCAGTTAGTCTGTCAGTCTGTTAGTCTGTCTGTCAGTCAGTCGGTCGGTCAGTCGGTCAGTGAGTCAGTGAGTCAGTCTGTCAGTCTGTTAGTCTGTCTGTCAGTCAGTCAGTGAGTTAGTCAGTCAGTCAGTCAGTCAGTGAGTTAGTCAGTCTATCAGTCAGCCAGTTAGTCCGTCAGCCAGTCGAATAGTTAGTCCGCCAGTCAGTTTTATTCACGGATTCAAGATACAATGAACAACTTCAGCAGAGAAACAAACAAACAAACAAACAAACAAACAAACAAACAATACGAGCAGCTGTATTACCAACTTAGGTGCATCAACACTAACATTACTGCTTACATTCAATACCGTTCTAGAAATCAACTCATCGTCTCAAATTGGAACTTTAATTTTCAGATTTTGCAAGCATATGATGGTGATGAACAATTTGAAGAAGTTCAAGTTCTCAGATTTAGGTAATTATTATACCGTATTCTCACTGGCTAACACCAACTGTGTCACTTAACACGGCTCGGGATAACTCCTTTAAAATTTTCGAGGGTTCTTCAATGAAGCTTCAGCATTGGGATTTTTTGCTTTTTGTTCACTCGCACAGATAAAATATGTGTCATGTACATATCACATGTACGAGAGATACAGTGTAGCCAAAGCAGTTAGCAAAACGCTTTTAATAATTGTCAGAAAATTAACATCCTCAAGCAGCCAACAGCTCAACTGTGTTTCCTTGGGAGAGCCTAATCAAGATCATGTTTTGAGGCACCATGACCGATGAGTGTCATGGCTAAAGTATTTGTAATGCTAGCCAAATGTTAATGTTGTTTTGTTTACTCATTTTTGTTTTGGATTAATCATTTAGTTCTGGCTTTGAAATGAAGATTGTGTCCACAGTACTTATCAAGTTCAGAGAGAAAGGCAAACATTTGGGAGCACTGTTTAACAAAATTGAGTCACGGAAGCTTGGCAATATGAGGGTTTTTCCAGCTGTAGGAGATTGTGGTAACTGTGATGTTGTTAAGACTTAATTGTCGAAAAATTGGTTTTAAACTGCCTACATGTATTATGAACTCTGCCTTTCCGTTTTCCACAGCTATCGAGCATAGATAGGAATACCTGCATTTATTGCCATAGATATCGACTATATTGCTATGGTGTGAATGCCGTTCTTTCATGTTTTGTAATTCTAGTCAGAGTTACTGATTGCTTTCTAAATTGTAGTTTACGCTACAAAGTAACTAAACTTAACCGTGTTCAGTGTCATAAGACCGATACAGCGTCGCACGTTTAACTGATATTGGATGCCTGTACAACTGACATTTTAGAGATAAAATATTTCCTTGGTTCGTAGCAAAGCGTAGGCAAAATTATCAGTTGAGCTGTTATATTAAGGACATTCAGCAATATGGATCACTTCTTTTCACCTTGTACGCAGTTTTGAAGCGAGACTACTGAAGGTTGTAGCTCTGGTCTTACTTTGAAGAACAGTCTTAAGTAAGGAGCGTTGATGGGAAAGGAATTCCATCCGTTAACCACATCTTCTAAAAAAGTCTTTCAGCTCGACTTTGCTGTAACCGTTCTTCAATGCAAAACCTCTCGCATATCCCATAGTTAGAACAACTGGAACGAAGACCAATAAAAGAGTGGCAATCCAGAGATTTCGCTCTCTAACAATTCAAAGAAATAAACACGTCGACTTATTCATACGGGTTTTTGTTGCAGGTTGTTATGACAAGATGTCTACATCAACCCCGTTATATCCCGTTGCAGCCTACCATCCTCAGCCTGTAATTCATCATAGGCTGGTACCACCCTCGTTTTGTCCGTCCGAGTGTAATTTGACGTGTAGTTCTGCGTGTACACCAAGCTGCTGTACAACTGCAGTCCCACTGCCAACTGTCAGTTATTCTTTCCAATCACCTACAGTATCCTCATCCCAACCTGCTCAATGCGCTGTCCCATGTGGAGAGATCTGCGCACCAAGTTGTACACCTGCTTGTTGCTATACTACCTACCGCCCACAGATGATAAACTACCTGAAGCGACATCACTTACATACTTGGAAGGTTGAGGCTACTCACAAAAATATGACTAGAACGTAGAACCAAAATGCATGAAGTTTTGTATTAAAGAGTTTATTATCTAAAAAACCCGTGGAGATTTAATTTTGCTGACAGTACTCTTTGTCCGTCAACACCATTCACCTACTGAACTTAGGCTACGCTTTCTTTATAAGGCCCTTATTGTCTTTGTTATTGACATATGTGTTTTGGGTCCAAAAATACAAACCAAACTTATAGTTATTAGTGCAACTTGTATTCATTTTTAAAGGCTTGATATTTAGTTAAACTTAAATAGTTGAAGTTGGGGACAAATAAAGTTGTTGTTGTTGTTGTTGTTGTTGTTGTTGTTGTTGATGTTGTGGTTCAATTCTACCCTTGCCACAATTTGGCATTCTCCTTTGTTCAGGTGTGTGGTAATATATCCTTATACGATTCCATAGAAAGTGCAGCCAATCAGAATACAGGAAAGCCGTTGTATACGCGACGCTATCACAACCAACCTTTATACCGTGGGCTGCATTGATTATGTTTGCCACTGTTTTTTTTTTCTATGGCATGGTATAAAATAGTCTGTAACACTTTCTGGTGGTACACCATGGGATATCCCACTTGCCACTTGTATTTTCTCGTCATACACACTCGTCTAAAGGTTCTTGTGTATAGCGAGACAATACGCTAAGTGACTCGTGGGATATTCCTAGGTATACCACTCGAAAGGGTCGCATAGCTAGTGTATATGCGAAACAAAGGGAAATACCAAATTGTACCAAGGGTAAACACTAAGAATAGTTTCCCACACTTATCAAGCCTAGACAAACCGACGAGAACTGCAAATGTACTTCATTTATGGATGGGTCTGCATGTGTTAGTGACTACGAAGTCCCATTTTTGTTTCTACTACCCAAAACAAAACATCTTCTTCCTATAGACTATTTTCGGAGAAAAAACTTATGGAGAGAGACTTCACAAATATCGTGGTTCTGCATTAGGGCCTCAAAAAGCTCCATCTTTCGCAGCATGGAGAAACAAACGTATTGATCTATTCATCGTATTGTTATTTGTTACTGTGCCATCAACTTGGGTCTATCGCACTAGAAAACTTACAATCACCAATAGACCTTTCCCGCATTCCAACAAACAATAGCGCCAAGTCGAGGTCAGCTAATGTATAAAAATGTCCACCCCAACCTCGCTCTGGTGCTATTTTTCATACGCACTGAGGTGGAATGTGGGAAAGGTCTATTATTGAAGGAGTTTGAACAAAATATCGTGATTTGTCAGTGGGAGCAGATCAATTATCTCCCGAAGCACATAAGAGCGTGCTTGCAATTACGCACGAGCAGAATATTATTTGCAGCAAAACACATTTAGACAGTATTACTCATGAGCAGACCATTATTTGTAGGAAGTTATTTGCAGGTCTCGTGGTAGGCACTAGGCCAATGAAAGGGAAGAAAAAAATGCATGGAATGATAAAGTTACTTACTTGCTGCTGCCATCCCTGGATATGATTCTTGCCTACCCCGGTGACCACCGCCAGGCATCAGTTTCAAGTGGCCCCAGCAATTTGACGCTTCGCTGACAGTGTTTACACTCAAAATCCTACCGATATATTTTGACGTCAAACATGGTTGTGTAGAATACTATATTTCATGGCGAGAACAATTATAATACCTTTAAGTATCACGCCCCATAAAACCATCGTGTTCCTGATCAAGATGAACATCAGAAAGGTGGTCCTCGTCTGGAAGTGAGCTTGGCAAGACACAGAAATTGTGTATTATCATTTCACGCACGTACCAGTCTATATCAAAAGGCATACAAAGAAACCAAAGACAAAACTGGCGTCATAAACTCCATGACTATGGGAGATGAGCTTGATACTCGTCTTTTCATGCTGATCGTGTTTTATAACATATCATTATCGGCTTTGGCTTTTTTTTTTTTTTTTTTCATCAGTTCCAAAATCTAACTCTGTTATGTTTGCTACACCATCTTAAAACGAATGCCCCTTAACCTATGTTAACAACTACCAGCACCTTACAAACGACTTACATTATTCGCAACAAACCGAGCGACTAAATTGGACTAGCAATAGATAAGCTGAGACTTACTAGAACCGACGAATGACTGTAGACAAACTTTAAACGAGTACTTCAACCAATACCGTCACGGGTAAACTGACCAATCAATTTCAATGGACCAGATATCATCATAACACCAGCGACTGATAACCAATTTCACTTGACTCTGAAGATGAGTTTCGAAACGTGAATCACCAACAACAGTTCTTTTCAGAACTACCTTAGCCAGGACGATCACACTATACGAACAACTGGTATAATAATATCCGGGCTCAAACCAACTACTACATTTATGTACTTCGCCTACCGCTTGGTCCAAAAACTTGCAAAAAAGAACTCAAACAATATTTCTTCAATATTTTTTCACGCCATTTCAATAAAGCATATGTTTATAATAGCATCACATCAAGGATTATTGCATGAAAAGAAAAAAGAAAAAGAGGTTACAGTCTCATATTTCGCACATGGCACGGTTAATTTCATCTTTTGACGAGCTGTAATTTGCATGAGTGACGACCACATGTCAAATCCTAAAGAAAACAACCAGGTGAATCAGAAGCAATTAGTTAATTACTAGTTTTACAAAATAAACTGTTAAAACATCAATTTTGCTGTTTGTTTTGTAAATGAATTCTGATTAGGCTTATTCAGAATCGTGATGCGAGGAAGTACATTGAAGGAAGAAACAAATTAACTTTAAATTAGAGAAGCCTCCCCCATGCCCTCCTCTTTTCATTTTGAATCAAGGATAATGGACGTCTATTTTATTTAGCAAGTAGATAATATTACATAGAGGCGACAGTTTAATTATAAAGTGGCACAAATAATAGTACTGGACACTGTATCAAGTGTGGCATGAAGGAAAATCTTGTATAGAGCATTAAGAAACCACGAAAAGATTGACTGTTCAATAACGTGTGCTTTTCCTGAACCTAAATGCTAACAAATTCCAGAAATTCCGGTACCTGCTTGATTTACTTCTAGGTTGGTTGGCATGTGAAAACATGTTTGGTGCGTGTTGTGTAAGTCTACAGTATCAAGCAGAGCTCTCGGCTAGCCATTTACCAACCAAGCAACAAAACAACAGACTTTTTTCATGTCTGTCACAGCAGAAGCGAAGGTTAAACCATTATCCTTAAAGTACGAGCTTCTTCTAAGGTTAATTGGTAACTACTTGCGCTAGATGGCCCTTTAACAATGTAAGTGGTGGACCATTCATGCCGGCAGCCTATAGGGTTCCTGTGTAAAGTCATTCGTGACTTGGTATTGAAGGGAGATGATGTTGTGAGGTAAAAGACGAATTCCAGCTGTTACGAAGTAGAATATATTTTCTAAGGACATATATCTGGGAGGCAGTCCCTTGGTTTGAGTTATCTATTAAATAATTTGTATTTTATGTAATGTAATAGTTCAGGACATATAAATGTGGCCAAGGGCACATTTGCATGTGCCAAATTCACTGTGAATAACTCCAGAACGCGCGGAGATGGAACTTTGATCGCACAAAGGAAATCCTCATGTCAAACGTACGTTGTCTTTTCTGAAAGTCCTTGCACTTTGGTAAGCTGATTTTCCAATTTTCGCTGTTCAAGGCAGGAAGAAATTCCTAACAGGGAATGATCCAAGAAAAGTTTTACGGGAGAGTAAGAACTATAGAGAGAATACAAAAGAGCCGAAAAGAGCCGCAAAGAGCCACTTAAGTTGTTTCTCTACTGATTGCAAGATTTAGTATCGCCTCTGACCTCTGGCGTATAAATTGTTTTGGCTGAAGCGCACGAGTCGGCGACTATTTTCATCACATCAAAAGAGAGTGATAAGACATTTAATCCCCTGTATAGGCCTTATTCCTAAGGTAGTCCCTCTTAAGTTATGTTTAGATGGGGTACCCAATCCTCCCGGGGGTAATTTAACATGTTACCACGCGCATTGCGTGGATGTTTTGATGGAAGATGTCGCTTAGGCGGTTCACGTGGGCAAAATCCGCGTCACAAAATTAGCCATATCTAGATCCCCTGGGATTTCTGACCCCGGTTGTGATCTACAAATAACTTGAGAGGGATTACTTTGGGAATAAGTCCTGTACGGGGGGATTGACTCACTTTCCCTTCATCGTCTCTTGCATGAACCCAACTAACAAACAAAATTAAATAAAATGATGCAGGAGACCGCAAACGAAAATGCTGCCGGTGTACGTGGGATCTGTAAAAGATCGATCAGCCAAAAATAGAAACATAATAATGAAGCAAGGCTGATTAGTACGCGGGACAACGACATCTTGGAGTCCAAACTGAAAGCCAAGAATGGCAACCGCTGACAGCTGTTTCGAACTGGTTGCTTCTCGTCAGCACGATGTAGCTGCAGCATGAAGTAAAGCAACCGGCCGGCTGACCGATCTTCTACTAAACGTACATGGTAATGAAGTGATCGCATTTCATTCCCATCCCTAGAGTGCCCTTCAATCAACAACTGCTATATATGAGTCTGCCACAAAACTTTAGTTAAAGCTATACTTTACTATTTTTTTTCTTGATAGGAGTCACGTTCAAGACTATAGCGTAGAATGTGCAGCCTTTCAAGGATTCTTTGTGTCATTTTTTGGATTTACGTAGACGGTAATTACCTTCAGCCATTTTAAGTTTCAGTAGTTGCTATTTATTTATGTGTGGTTATAGTTTTGAGACGTATTTTTCAGAAAAATAAAAAGACAAATGGAAATGTGGTGATGGCAGCTGCTTGCTAGTTTACTGTGACAGATTATGTAATGCGCGTAACCGTCTTTAAACAGAGGCGTACGTCAATAGAGGAAGTCCCTTTTGTTTAAAACTGTTATCTTTTAATTGGGTTTGAGCAGAAAAAAAAGAACTACAAAAATATGAGATGAGATAAACACAAACAACTTTCAACAAGTTTTAAGGTGTAAAATAACGTGTATTACCTTTGTTTTAAAACAAATAAATGTAAACAAATAACGTTTCTATCTACTGAAAAAAGAAGGTACTGGTCTAGTCTCCAGGCATGATAAAACAACTAGGACTCATTAAGTTAGAAATAAAGACAACATTTGGTCTCACGAGTGTTTTATTTTATTTTCAGCATCAGCCTACAGGAGGCTAGGATGCTATAAAGACAACTGGCAGGAGCAACGCCCTCTTCATCATCTGTTGTTCACAGACCGTAATGAATCCTCACCGAAATATAGTGGCATAAAATACGCCAAGGAGATTTACGATCGACGTTATCTTGACTACTTAATCAAAAGATGTGCATTAGAGTGCAAGAAATTTGGTTATGAAGTTTTTGGTATAGAGAAATTTGGTACGAACAATTATGAACAGTTATGATTTCATGTGCTTATCAAAATGTTCAAGTCCATACATATATCTTATTAACCAAGCGCGAGGGCCGTAGTGGGAGAATATCGGTCCGAGGTGTTGACAGCATGGACCGATGCAGGGAAATCCGTAAAAAACAAAAAACAAAAACAAAAACAACAGACCGAAGACCGATATTCTTCTGGTACGGTTTCGAGCAAACTTGGTTAATAAGAAATTTATTACACGACCTTTGCTACCCGAAAATCTTCAAGAGTGATCTTGCGTGATCATTCGAGGCAGTGTCCGGTCCAATACTTAGGGAATATTGGACCGACAATGGAGCAATCTAATTGTTTTATTTAAGTTATTGGCCCTCTGAACTAACATAATCGCATAATAAGTGTGCATAATGGATTTGAAGAATGATTCCTACTATTCATCCCAAAACGCATGATTTACGATTAAAAAAAGTCGGTCAATAATGTTGCGTAAAAGTCTTTCCCCAACATGTGAAACTATTCTGTCACAAATCATCTAGCCGACCTGTCTCTCCATAAAAAAACAAATTTATTTGGTGCTATATGTCGATATGCAAGGTAAGAATTCAGTGTTAAATGATATAACAAGTACCTTGGTTGATTTTTTTTACTTATAAACGCCAACTCAGTGTGCAAAAAAACGGTGGAAAAGACCCCATCTTTACTACTATTTCCCGTTCATTAAGTTTTGTACATGGAATTATTTTATACTACACATTTATTCCTTTTGTAAAACAGGCCCAAAAGTATCTCAGACATCTATGATTTGTTTTTTGTTCTTGACCAGCCGATTGTTACTCTGGAGATGGCGGACTGAGCACGTACAAAAGAGACGGGCCAACAAGACAGTGTTTCACCTCCGACTACAAACCATGTGACCTGACATGTGAAAGCCAACCCTGCGCTGGAGCTGAAAATTCCATCTTTGTTTACAAGTTAGGAGAACGTGAGTGTATACTGCTAACGATGTTGGTAATCAGTGCCTCAAGGGAGAAGAACTAAATAAATATTGGAAAGTCACCGTAGACTACAACCAAAGAATAATGATTAATAATGATAAAGTGATGATTATTCTGGGTGAATATACCTAATTTTCTGTCTCAATTACATTTTTTTGTAACTAAGAGTTTTTCTACTTTGGTGATAAAGTGTGTGTTGTTGTTGATCGGAGGAAAAAAGATGGCGGCTGAACATTTTACCACAATACCTCGCAAACCTAACACACCCCATTAGGCACAATATTGTTTTGCACTGTTTTGTGATGTTTGCAAATATTTTTCCCTGTACTAACAAAACTGTGCTTGCTGGGTTTGAAGGTTTTACAACTTTCCTGTTCGTACTAATGGGCATTGTCGGTGTTTTCTTGCACTATGAATTATGGGTAAATGTATACCAGTCGCCAAGTTTTTTTTCCTACGGAGGATTCTGATGTTAGTTTTTTCTTGGCTGCAGATGTGTATTATATCGTTCAAGATTTATTTGTTTATTTAGTGTCTATCAGCACTGTGGGAACATTTTCATTGGGAGTAACGGACTATTTTTTTCTTGTTCTTATAGCAAGTGATACATCAAGTAAACCATGTTTCCTTCCGATTAAAACGACCCCTCTGACGACTAAAGCAACGACTCCAAAAACGAAAACCACACAGATCAAGCATCCGACCAAAACAGCAACACCAACAAGTAAAGGGACAAGTAAAGCTACCAGGCGTAAGTGTCGTTGAATGTAGCCGCGCTTGCCCATCTGGCAAACATTTCTTTGTAAAAATTGGCAAGCTTGTTCCCATGTTTTCATGAGCTTACAATGGATTCTCAGGGCCGTACCCAGAACAAACTATGACTGAGGCAATGTCCATGAAGAAATTATGACTGAGGCAATTTGCATGAGTAAATTCTCTTCCGCGGTATTTAGTGTGATTATGATGATTTAGTGTGTTTGCCTGTTACCAGGTACGGGCCTGACTCTTATGAAACTTCGCATATGTATGTAATTAAATTGATCTACATGTATAGAGGAAAGAAGTGGCTGTTTTGCTAATATATGACAAAAAAAAAAAAAAATGAAAAATTGTTTATATAGCTTGACATCGTCAAAAAGGTCCACTGATACCCCCACTGTTGTTCGTGGAAAATACATGTAGTGAGAATACAATGTGAAAACGGGGACACGAATACTTCAGGTATGGGTTCTAATTCTTTGTCCCGTATCTTACCAGTCAATCGCAGGCAAAGTTGCGATCTTGAACTTAAAATATACAATTGCTAGCCATGTAAACGATTAATCTTTTTGTTTTATCGTGGCATTAAAATCCTATATTCGCATCTAAACGCTGGTTGCATAATTATATGGAATGAATAGCAAAATTTAGGTTCTCTTTTTCCCATACAGCATCTCGCAGTGCTTCTACAAAAAGTGTTTTACCAAGCCCAGTTGTTACAAAGCCAACAAAACTAACAAATCCTACAACCAGTTCGTTACCTAGCAGCAACGGCACGAATCCAGCAACAAAACGTAAGTGAAATTCTAACATTAACAAACGTCGTTTCCATATTACGTAGAATAATATGTTTAAAACCTTTCTTAGTTAACTATTAGAAAGTGGTCCAGAACTCCAATAGTGAAAGTTTGAATGTTCTCTGGTATTACATACTTTGCTTCAAAAGTAAAACCTGCATCTTTAGGGACAAAACGACCAGCAAGGCCGACCAGGTTACCATCCATAAGAAGGACTTTGAACCCTGGGAAGGGTCTGCCCAGTACAAAGAAACCAGCTACTAAGCCGACCCAAAGACCAACGGGTAAGTATAAAATATAGAACTATGAGCCAGCCACGAACAAGAGAAAATCATCCTCTTATGCTGCAAACAAAATAGGTTGATCCTATAAAACGACCGACACCGATCAGTGATCCAAATGGCTTCTCCAATCCATTGGATTGGAAGATACTTAACTTACAATAGTTCCGAACTACGGCATTGTTTTATAACCCATAGATATGAAATACCATAAAATTGATCTATAAATTATTATTGTATTCAAACAGATATTAGAAAGATGAATACGCGTTGCTTTATAATTGCGTCACTGTCGTGTGACGTATTTGGGTTTTCTTTGTCGTTTTATTATCAATCACAAAAACCACACGCCACACGGCTGGGACGAGCCCCTCTTAACCGCGGTCTGTTGCAACAAAACCAAAGACGAAACGGACATCAAGCCGGCTGCCTAGCAGTAAAGCTACGATTCCATTAACAAAGCGTAAAGAGAAACTGAAATACCTCATTTAATTTTTAATTAACACCAAATGATAATGATAAATTACTACTTTACTATATAGCAACCAAAACGACGCCCAAGACTAAGACAAAAATCACTTCTCCAAATTCTGTGGCTACGAGACCAACAAATCCTGTAGAAACTAAGAAGACTACGGGTTGGTTACCTAGCAGCAAGGCTACAATTCCAGTAACAAAAGGCAAGTGAGGAAATAATTAATAGACGCTTAATTCATTTATAACCCTACTTAAGGATGCTATTTATAATAAAGCTCTTGTTTCTAAATAAGTCACGAGAGCTTCTCTCAGTACCACTGCAATAATGGTTTCTGCAAGTTCTGTTGCTGCAAAAGCAACGCTTTTCGCATGAACTATACAGATCACAAACTCGTCGCTTAGCAGCAAGGGGTCCAGCCGAAAGGTAATCAAACAAGATCGAGACGTGGACAAAATACCGCTTAGGTTGACGCTAAGCCAATTAAAGTCTTCAGAACTAAGCTGTAGATATGTGCGTCATTTTTTTTAGCTACTAAAGGGACCCTCGGTACCACTTCAAAGAGCGCCTCTCCCAGTTCTGTCGCCACGAAACCAACGCGCCCTGCAGTGACCATACGGACCAAAAAACCGTTGCCTAGTAGCAAAGCTACTGTCCCCATAACGGTAAAAGGTAAGCAAGAATATAATTAGGTCGACGCTTATTTTTTTCAATAAAACGTGCCTGGCTGTTTATCAGTGGAAGTTCGTTGTACATCTTACTAGTTACTAAAGCGGCTTCAAGATCCACTGCAAAAAGCACATCTCGAAGCTCTGTTGCTACTAGGCCAATGCGCCGTGCAGTAACTACAGGGACTTCAAACTCGCTGCCTAGCAACAAAGCGACTGGCCCAGTAACAAAACGTAAAAATAAGATAAAATAATTGTAAATATGTAATTTGTTTACCCATGGAGCACCAACTAGTTCACAAGAACTCGTTCAGAAATGCCCGAGCATTCCAGGATCGAATTGGAATTTGGAAATGTTGGTTTTTGTGGAGAGGGGAAAACCGGAGTACCCGGAGAAAAACCTCTCGGAGCACAGTAGAATACCAACAACAAACTCAACCCACAAATGACGCAGGGTCCGGGAATCTCATCCGGGACACACTGATGGGAGGCGAGCGCTCTCACCACTGCTCCATCCCTGCTCCCCTAAGTAAGTAAATAAGTAATTCAGCATTAATTGTCACAATGATTTTTTTATTATGCCTTTACAACTTTGCCAAACGTTATTTTCTGTCAGTTACCAAAGCTACTCCCGGAACCACAATAAGGAACGCTTCTCCAAGTTCTGTTTCCACGAGACCAACGGAGCCAACGATATCTACGCAAACCACAAACACGTCTCCTACCAGCAAGGGTACAATTCCCGTAACGAAACGTAAGTGAGCAAAAAGGTTCGTTAAACTTTAATCAAAGCTACGGTCTCATCGAAGTTAATAATGCTTTGTCAGCACAATGATGTGGGAGGCGCGGTGGCCTCATGGTTAGTGCGCCCGTCTCCGGATCGAGCGGTCCGGGTTCGAGCCCTGGTCGGGGACATTGTGTTGTGTTCTTGGGCAAGACACTTTACTCTCACAGTGCCTCTCTCCACCCAGGTGTATAAATGGGTACCGGCGAACTTAATGCTGGGGGTAACCTGCGATGGACTAGCATCCCATCCAGGGGGGAGTAGAAATACTCCTAGTCGCTTCATGCTACAGAAACGGGGATAAGCTCCGGCCTGATGGGCCACTTGGCTCGCATGCAGACTTTACCTATCAGCACAATGATGGGGTCATTAGTGACGTCTGATTTGATTGGCCTGCTTCCAACAATACGAATGTTCAAAAACTAGAATGACCTTTGTTTTGTCCTTGGCTGCCTCGTGCTACTCAACATATATTTTTGAAACACTCATCGATTGGCATTTTAACGTAGGTACGTACGTAACAATTTTCGATCTGTAACTTAATAATTGATTGAACAGGTTGTGATTTGTCATTTTATGTTTCTTTCTTTCGTCCGGTCATCACCTCTTCCAATCCAGGGAAGACACCTGGTGCAACAACTATCGAGATTTCAAGAACATACCCACCAAAGTCGCCTGGTATACCATGTAAGTTGCTTTAAGTTGTCTAATTTCGCGCCAAATAAGAATAAAAAAAAACTACACAAAATACAACAGCAGAGTACAAAAACATTTTGAAAGCGCTTCGTTTCATCTGAAGTTGATCATTAACAAAAATGCTGTTGGGAATTTAAAGAGACTTTGGACATAATTAAACGCGTATAATATTTAAAATGAATTTTTATTGTCATCCATAGGTTGTATGGAACATGCACAGATATCCTTGGTCTGTGCACCTCAATGCCAAACATCATGCACAGCGGTTTGCCCTCCATCCTGCTGCTTTGCGTTGTCGCAGCAGTATCGCGGTGCTTACTCCTCTCCAACTCTCCCCCTACAGCCAGTCTACACTAATCACTGTCCATCTCCTTGTCCATCTTCGTGTGCTCCAAAGTGTTCTCCAAAATGCTGTAATGCCGTCATTTACCGATCTCAGCTGTACCTAAAACGAAAAGTTATCGGGAGGAAAAGTGTCAAGAAAAAGAACAGGTTACGAAAACTGCGTAAACTACATCAACTGAAAAAGGCCATTAAGCTGAGTCAAAATTGAGGTGAATTGGGAGTTTCTGAAACAAACCACTTTCTGACCTCCTACGACATGCTGACGTACGTCAACCTGAAGATAGTCGCCACGTTGAATTTGACCTCGAAGCAATAGTGTGTACTGTGGACGCACTATGACTTGTCAGTTTGCGCACAGGGATAATGGCAAACTAGAGTAAAATATGACAACAATGAATGATCTGTCATACAGCCAAAGAAGTTGTATAATTTTGCCTTTGAACGGGATCATGCCACCGAAGGCATGACTATAGTGATTATGGCTTGAGACGTTTTGACTCTTTCAGGATTGGAATCCAACCTAACAGCTTTTGAAAGAAGTGGCTTTTCAAAGTAGATTGGATTGGAGCAACGGGACCCTGGATGGAATGTTAATCCATCGCAGGGTCATCATCAGCATTAATTGACCCAGCATTACCCGTTTTTACACCTGTGCGGATACAAAAAAAGTGAGGGTCATGTGTCTTGCCCAGGAACAAAACACAGTGACCTCAATACTGCGCATTCTCTCGTAGAAGACATTTATTGCAAGAGGGCATACTGTGAATTGACTTTCTTTGTAAGAAAGGCTTGGTTTATACCCACTACGGCGTAAACCAACAGTAATTTTTCACAGTCAGTGAAACATCCGGATTTAACCAAAATAAGTACACGCAATACAGATTCAACTCGACACTTGACCATGTGCTTTTAATCCCCCATAATTCATTTCGGCCGTACACGATCACATCATCGATACTACACCAACCAGGCACCTGGACCAGTTTGGTGAAGTACAAAAAGAGTTCCTGGAACGTCTCTTGTCGTAAAAGGAACAGATCTTACTGACGATTTTCTGCCAGTGTTATGGTTAATCAAGTCAAAGAGACTGATTACACCCATCTTCGGCCCTTGTGGTGGCCGGTAAGTTAAACTGCAAAAAGCAATGGTTTATCGAACCCTTGATAAGAGGATCACATTCAACTGAAGCGGCATATTGGCCAAGGAATGCGTTAGTTAAGTTGGTGAGATTAGAAGAAAATGACCGACTTTCAAGCTTAAGATTGACTCATTTCCGACAAACCTTCGTTAATGTAACTATGAACTCCGATCTTTCAATTAAAAGCTGCTGAAATGCTTACATTTGGATGAAAATCAAGCTACGTTACGACATACTTAACAATCAAACAAATAAATATTTATTAGCATCAGTTATAGAGCAGTGTAATTACGATTTTAGAGTTTTTTTAAAGTAGAATATGTTTTATTTGTAACTGTCTCAGTAACTGGAAAAATCATGAACGTTATTTCATCTCACCACCCGGGTGAAGACTTGTATTGGTACCAAAGTGGACTCCCAGCGCCAAGTTAAACGTCGAACTTCAGATGATACGAACTAAATTGAAATTTGAGTCGATCCAAACTCAAAGCTCGGCCGTTGGGTCAAACATCGAACTTAATTAGAACTTAGATCGACTAAACTCAGTCGGAAGAACTTATCATTAGTTATGTAAAGCGCTACGTTTGACCTGGGCCACAGGGTTTTGTCACTTGGGACAAGTGCTGCAAAAATCACTTCCACCTTGATTGTTCATCCAGACAGCACCTTTACACCTTATTGTTATTGTTATTAAAAGGGGGTTAAAATAGGAAAGAGTAGCTCCAATGACATTAAAGCTGTAATGTTTTTCTAGTCTTGTTTAATATTAAGTTCTGTCAATTGATTAGCCTATATTTCCATTACCACTTTACAATTATCATGATAGTTAATAGGCTTTCATACCCAGTTAAGCACTGATTTTACATCTTTTTTTAAAGCGAAAGTTCTAAAAAGCTTTAAAAGTTCTAGAAAAGAAAAAAAACGCTTAAAAAGTCGCTCAAAATCTCTTAAAAATAAAGTCTTTGGTTATGAAATGACTTCAAAGTAAGCACGAATTTGCCTCGCCTAGAGGGGTGATGTGGGTCTTAGGGGTGACGGTGGGGAAATATTACATGTGCGCGCCAGTGGAATGAGCGGCAATTTATATCTCACATCCATGCCCGTGATTGTCTGAGGGATAGGGAATCTGTTTGCTTGTTTGTCTCGTAGAGCACATCATGGACTACCATAAAAGCTTACTCACTGAAAGGTCCACTCGCCCAAATCTTCTAGTCTTCTTCGGTTACTTTAAACTTTAAGGGAATTCCTTTTGATAAAAGGTACACTATTATAACGAGCACTATTTCCTTCTAGCGTAGTTTCTTCCTGCAGTCCCCCATAACGCATCAGTGCTTCTGACTTACCTTTCTCTTAATCGAACCCCAGTCAATCATGCATTGCAGCACCCTAGAACTTAAAGACCTTCATCTTAAAATAGAATCTTCAGAAATTTTATCAAGCAGCAGACGAACACCGGGAGGAATGAACTTTATAAAATAATGCTTTGGAGAACAAGAATGAACACAAATGTCTCGCCGTTTATCTTAGAAAAATACTTTTCATGCCTGCCTTCCTGAGATGCTTGAATAAATTGGTACGCATTTAATTCTGTAAAATACTAATTGAACCAATTTCACTGGGATGATATAGATTCTTATTTCAATCTACGATGCAACATTGCAATTTTGATAAAAATGGGAGTTATAACTGAACACTGATTATTATGCTTGAACTGTCAGCCTTCAATTCATTAAGGGTCTTGGATTCTCCTTCATTCAGCGATGTTATCTGGCCATTTATTATAATGTGGCTTAGCATATTTCTGAACTTTAGGAAGTTCTGTTGAAGAGCCAAAAGCTTGTGCTTTTATATTTTTAGCCAGAAAGCATATTTCTATTTTACTTTTAGGACGTCTGAAGTAATCCTAGATGAAAATTCTTTATAATATAATGCTGGTATAATGATTGCTGTCAAAATAGCTCAAACTGTCCTATTCTACACGAAAATCTATCAGAAAATTAACCAAACATTCTTGAACGAGCGTCGCGCCCATGCTTCGTCCCAATCTCCTCTATTCTAAAACCTCTCGCCTCCTAATCCCTGCCTGATTTCGAGAGAAAAACAGAGTTCCATCAGTCAAGAGTAAAACAAGAATGCAAAATCAGTCCGATATAATTTAATTTGTAGCATTGTGAAGCCAGCGAAGCTACTTGCATAGTGAAGCTAAAAAAAGTCAGATTTGAAAGTGAAATTTTACATTGTGGCATAGGCTTTAACCCCAGAATCCTGAAGCCAGAGAAACTATCGTCCCAAATGCTTTGGAAATTTTCCACCTTCTGCGAATGCGAAGCTACACCGACCTCTTCAAGGCCGTCGTACGAAACTCGCCATTCATGTTTTGTTTACAAAATATTTAAGATCACCTGGGGTGTTTAATGAAATACCTGAGGAGATTGATAAACAAAGCTATCTTTATGAGCCAGGGGAACATCGATTTAAAGAAGCTCATTCTACAAAATGAGATATACAACAAGACGGTTAAACGTCATTCAGTCACGGCTGTATGTCATGCCCATATATGTTTCCTATTTAGCATAAAATTCGTGCCTTGATCATGAGGTTTATTTTAGAGATCAATGAATCATTGAATAGACACACTGGTACATGCATTTTCTGTTCTTAGCTTTAGAATAGAAACAATTTCCATAAATGGTGTCCAAGCAGGAAATGTTTTTAGACAAACTAGTAGTCATTGGAGTGAGATAAGATTTAATCAGAACAACAGACGAAAAGAAGCCTTAGTGTTCTCCTTCAAAAGGTAAGTTGCTTGGGCTTTTTTTCGTTGAACGTTTGCTTTGTAACCGTCCAACGGCTATAATATCTTTCTGATCTTAGCTTATTACATATAAATGTTAGTTTTAATATGTTCTACGAGTGATTTTGCAGTTAGTTTATTGTCAGCTTCCTTGTTGAAAGGGTGAAGAAGCGCCACTAAATTAAGGCACAACTGTATAACACCGAGGTGTTCTTAAAATTACCCAACGTTAACCTACTTTTTTTTTACTATTTAAATTTGTGGTACAAAATACGGTAACCGATTTGTTCAAGTTGTTTAGCTGACAACCTTTCGAGAGGAAACTTAACGACAACGACTAGAAATTTAGGAATACATAGGTGATAAACCTAAGTTTACATCGATGATTACCACGGACCATAGATCATGCACCTTTTATTAACGTTAATTTTCCAGTATGGAAACGTCACACAAGGTTATATTGTGTCGTTTATATAGGCTCGAATGCAATGCTAACTGAGACAGAGTAAGGAGAGTCATAGGATGATCTTCTTTTAATTTCAGTTGTCGACTAATTTAACTGTTGCTGTCTACACGTTATCTAGGACATTTTGGACTACAAACATGAAGCATCCGCTGACATGCCTTTTAGCGATCACTGCAGTTTCCCTTTTCATAGGTAAGTCGTTTTTTCAGTCTGGTAAATATTAAAATATCTTTAATTACTGGAACCTTTATATAAGTAGCCAAATCTAACGAAGTGATTTTACCATTCATTTATAGGATCAGACTTCGCCAACGGTACGTACAAGTCTAAACTCGTAAATTGCTGAATTGATAAAACACTTACATTTTTGGTGATCAGCGTTGTCGCCAACGTTTCAGAGAGACGATGTCACACAAGACTCTTTTAATTAGTTTGATTGGAGGCGATAATGGACATACGAACAATTTTGGTTTGTTTTTATACCAGTATGTTCACTATACAAACCATTTACTCTCGGAAAACACTGACACGTTTTTTTAAATTTTTTTTATGTACATTTTAGGTCAATACTCCAAAGTAGGTAAGATCAATCATTTCTAACAATATAATTTTTGGAACTTGTTTTAGTTCATGCGATTGTTAACTGTTTGGTTTCGAACCAAATGTTTTTCTTTTAATAAAGAACTACTTGTCATAATATCCGCGCGGTATTCCATGGCCGCGGAAGCCTGGACTGGATCTGTACACACATAAATAGATCAAAGGAGAAATATCATGGCGATTATATTTTTGCTTCATTATTGGTCACAGATGGACTATAATTATGACAGAATGCCTTCGCTCGTACACCAAACGTTTCTACGAAACAAGATGATATTAAGTAAATTGACGGAGTACAAATTGTAACTGGTTTAATTGATTTGCCAAGATACGAGGACAAAATTTGAAAACGACTGTCAGACTTTTTTGTCACAACATTAATTGTGTTAGCATCACCTATTGTCCCACTCTTTTAAAGCTTCAGTGTACTTATATGTTATTTTTTCTTTCAAACTACGGTCATGTCTAGTTCCGTTTACCACCCAGGCTAAGAATGAGTACCAGCAAATCGTTAGGGTAACCTGGCAACGTTGAAGTATAGTGTATATATAATGGCATAGCTATTACATTTTAATGCTTTCCCACTTGTCATTTTAGCCATTCCGGGATATAAAATCAAGATAGTAGGCTGTTTTAAGGAAAATACCAAGGCGCCGTACATCCCCGAGCGACTCTTCAGCGATGCCACTGGATTCAACTCAAAAACAAAGATCGATTTTAAGAACTTTGGCCGATACATTCTGGGTGCCGTCCAGAGATGTGGATCTGCTGCTCTGAAAAAAAAATACGAATTCTTTGCATTGAGAAAAGTAGGTGAGTGTAAGGCCTTTAATTGCCAAAAGTGGTCGTCAACTTTTATCTGTAAATCTAGAAGAAATGGGATATCAATAATAAAGAAAATCATCAACTGTAGGTTTTGCAACTCCTCCCCCCACTCCCCCCTTCTCAGCACTAACATGATAAAACGGTTTACAGAAAAGCAACAAGGCTATCAGAACTCCAAGTAAATAACGTAAATGGCGCCAAACACGGGGAACAGGCGGGTCCAAGACGCGAATACATGACTTTAAATTTGGTTAGTCGAATACGTGGCGCGAACACTTTTTTACATCAATCATGGTAGTAAAGCAAGCACCAAAGCATTCCAAAATATTTTTGACTCTCAATTGGAAACTCCTTATAGAGATAAAGAATTGCCGTTATAATGTATCGTACAGCTCTATTCAGTTTAACATAAGAAATCATTTATTTTTCCCTCTTAGGCGATTGCCATTCTGGTAAAGTGTCAGCCACGTATGCGAAAAGTGGTACTTCGAAAGCTTGCAAAAACTCTGACGGCCTTAAGTGCGCCAAGAATCAAGACTGCGTCGGTAATGTAGGCGGTACTGCTAATTTCGTCTACAAATTGGAAAGTGAGTATACGTTAAAATGCTTGAATCCCCTAAAACTACCTAGCATGTTCCTCGGCATGTTAGTATGTTAGCTGTGAATTAAATTTAGTGCGACAAGCAAAGTTCTACAAGAAGCATTATATCGATTAAGGTCCCATCCACACTGTGCCAGGGGAATTTGAAAACGGAGGTTCCACTTTGAAAACGCATCAAATTTTTTCTGTCCACTCTACATCGGAGGAATTTATAAACGCAATAGTAACCGGCCATTTTGGATTTGTGTTTGAGGAAAACTAGGCCAGGGAAATTACGTGATTATTGTGACGCCAACGTTTTCGAAATGCTCCGTTTTCAAAATGTTTTCCGTACACGCGAAAACGAAAAGCTGTTTTTTTTTTTTTTTTTCAAATTCCTTCATTTTCATGGATATGTTTTAAGACAATCCTAGACTGCCATTATTCCAGACATTCGACAGCAAATTTCATCAAAATGGCAACAAAGGTGAAGGAAATTAAATAAGGTGCCGCTGGGTCAAGCATTGTCCTTGACCATCTCAGGATAAACTTTTAGCCTTACTGTCTTTTTGAAAGTTTTTGTCCTATTTGTTCGATAGTATTTCAAACACTCCTAGCCAAATATTCCTTTTCTAAAAAAGATCTTAACAGTGTTAAGGACAATTTCAGGTCTTCCTACCACTCCGACTACCAAACCAACAACAAAGGCGACTACAAAACCGGGTGGAGGATCGACAAGTGCCACCACACCTGTTGGCGGGAAACCAACGACTGGAACTGCTGCCACACTGAACGCTTTGACTTGTGAGTAATAAATATGGGTTATTGGCCAAGCTTGCTCAGTCAAGATAGCTGGATATACAATACTTAATTCACTAATTTTACAATAATAATATCAAACACGCTACTTAAAATATTATTATTTACGATAGGAACATATGAAAGACCATATACATAAACTACGGAGAAAGATATGAAGACATGAATAATCACAGCACTTATGCTACCAATGGATTTCATGACCCATGACCTCCGGTATCGCAGAGTGCATGGGTTCGAATTCTTTTTCAAGCTTTATTTTCACAACTGATTCGGCTGTAGACACGTGGGAGTCGCAGTGACTTACGCTCCGGATTTGATTCTTGGTCGGGGTCAATGCATTGTGTTCTTAGCTATAAAAGATACTTTACTCTCACAGTGTCCCTCTCCAGCCCGGTTGAACCAGCGAATTCAGTGCCAGGGGAAGTGTGGGAGGCGGGGGGGGGGGGTAGCCCCGTGACTGACTAAAATCTCATCCAGGGGGGATAGAAGTTCTCCTCAGGGTATGGAAACCGGCATTAACTCTGGCGGTATAGACCAGTTGGCTCGACGCAGACCTTAAGTTGTGTACATAACGGCGATGGTCCCTCATGTCCTTACAAATTAGCTTTCTGAAATAACATAGGACACATCTAGAAGTGAATATACCAAAGATCATATATTTGAAGACATGATTTATCAAGCCAACTGGGAGCTGGTCATGTTGTGAGTTCGTAATATACCCGTAGGTGGTAAACAATACAAGTATGTGAGCACTTAGCCGTTGATAAGGCCTCTCACATTTTCAAACATCTTCAGAATTCTGAACGTTGTCGCTCATTGTGTTCAACAGACTGCTTTCATATTTTAGATCACGCCACTACCAGCTTTCAACTCAAGATAAAGGAGGCTATCCATATTCAAAAAGAACTACCTTGCCTCAATTAGCAATTACACCATGTAAATCTAAAATTATCCTTTTAATTTACGCCTTTTCACGTTCTTTTGTTACTATTTGTCTTAATTAGCATTTTTGTATACTTATTATTCAACTTGCTTTGTAATCATCCAACTGAAGATGACAGAAGTTCCGTCGAAACATGTCTTGTAAACTTAAAAAATTGGTCGTTTTCCTTAAAATCTTTACAAGTGAATATATATTTCAAGAAATACTTGAAAAGGTATGGAAAAACATCACAATTGGTATATCTTTTCTTCCTTTTTTTAATTTCTCAATTTAAAGAGAAGAATTTGGACACCAAAATTATGTAATTTTATTATAGGTAACCAGGCTCATTTAATAGAAAACTAGCATTCATTCCTCTGGTGAGCTTAGCAAGAAGGAAATCTCTGGTTCTTGTATATGTTCACGCGCTCTTGTGCGCGCGCCTATGACGCGAAAAACGAGGAATCACCTTGAATACTAAAGGTGACCCTGCGACGAGCTACCATTCAGGGGTAGTATAAATAATATTTAGTCCCTTAATGGTGCAGAACTCGGGATAAACTCCTTCACCTCTGTGTGAAACTTACACTCGATATGTAGACCTTTTTTAAGGTTGTACATTGTTTAATACGAGTAAGGAATTCTTATTATCATTTTGACCATGATATTGTTATCAGGTCAGAATTACCTGGTCGCCATAAAATTTTCTCCCGGTGCTAGTACAAGTAAACCAGCTATTCCCACCCCGTCCAAAAAACCTACCGCAGCCGGAAAGCCAACAGCTCCCACAGTGGCAACACCGACAACACCCGCTACAACTAGCGGGCAATCAGCTATAGAGGCAAAAGTAAGTAAAAGCATCTAATTAATGTGCAAATAAAGAGTAGGGCTATTAACTTGCCTTATTAATTTATTACTGCAACTTCTCTTTTCAACACAAGCAAAAATATGTTAGAGCAGCTTTAGAAATTTTACAATCATTTTACAACTCTGCGAAATATAACCGAGCCTCTGTATGAGTGCGAGGTTTGCATTGACCTTTTGATGATAGAGATTGGAAGCTAATTAGAATGATAACGTTACTTTTGAAAAATAGCAAGGTTTGTATAATGACAAAGTCAACTCAAGCCTCTCTTATGTTCTAAGGCCTGACCATTCAAGCACGGAACAGTAAAATGGGCTATTGTAAGAGTTGCACTCAAAAGACAAAGCTGGTAGACTTTCAAACCAGTGTCTCGATAAACAAACGGCGAAATATATTTTACAAATTTTCGCACCAACCATTTTGTCATCTTCTCTTGTGTTTAGGTGATCACTAAGTAAAAGAGGCATGATTTTAAAATAGTTGTTGTTTTATACGCGAGTCGGAGTTCAAATTTAAAGAATTTTTGAAATCCAAGTAAACACTTCTTCATGCCAACCAACTATGCAATCAATCAGGTTGCTTAATTCTTTGTCGCGTTTTACTAACCGTAAATCTACGAGTTACTTTTTATTAATTCTTTCTTCAGGTCAAGAACATTTATAAGGGATATACTTGTCTGACATGCTTGAGGACTATTAATGCCAGGTATGCTTGAAAGTAACTCTGTTGTTGAAATTAAGTCTTGAATTTTTTTAATCACAGTTCTAGTGTCTATTTTCTTCTCTCCTACTTTGCTTTGCAGCTCTTCTACAGTGTTCCTGATGCTGCAATTCACATGCCAGGGACAACATTTGAAGAAACTCGTCGCTGGAATTGGGGCCAGCAATATTATTAAAGCGGGTGAGTTCGGGGTCGATATTCTTACGGCAAAAGAGTTAATTTAAAGGAGTGGGGAGAGTCAAAAAATTTCCTCTGCTATAAAATGTCTTTGTCGCTATGCCCCACAATAGAGACCTTTTTAATTGCAACAAACAAAAGAAGGTATCACGAGGGAGATTTCATGGCGATTTGAAACATTTCACAAACTGAAAAAAATTGTATGGAAAAAAAGAAGCATTGTGGAGTTCTTCTCTTTATGAAACTTCTCAGTTCTCTCCTATAGTAGTTGGAGAAAGTGATATAATATGTTTATCATCTGTACACCTCACACGCTATGTATTTCTCGAAGATGATTCTTTCATCTCCGATTTCCGTTTCTGGCCGAGCGAAAGCATCATTAAGAGACAACATTATCGCCCTTAGTACACCTCATCTGTCTGTCAGTTGTTCAACGCAGGAAGACTACATGTAGCATGGCTGAATGATTAGACAGCCCTTGTCGATGAATGGAAATTCTTGGATTTATTATTTATTTTGCTTGAAAACTACACAAGGGTTTGGATCAGGGTGCTGTCGTCTCAATTAAAAGTTACATTTTCGGCGGTTTTTCAGCTTTCAGTAAATAATGCAGACTTAAATTTTTTACCAACTCCCAGCTCTCAGGTAAACCTATCTAAACTCTCTTGTAACTGGCACTGAGAAATATTTTTGATTAATTTTTATTATCATGCCTTTTTCAGAATGCTACCCACCAACTTGTGCTCCTTCCACCTACCCCTGCACCTCTCCTTGTGGAGTAGCTACATGCCCCATGTCACCAACTCTCCCCTATCCATCAGTTTGCCCAGCGACCGTACCAGCTCCAGCTCCCGCTCCGATCCCACCTCCACAGTGTCCGATGTCCTGCCCGTCAATGTGCGCTCCTGCGTGTAATTCATTCTGCTGTCGGTCCATGATACGCCACAAAAGCATAACGGGACAGTCAGCCAAGAAATCTGCTACGAAACAAACTGGCGATTTTGAGGACGACGAGGAGGAGGATGAAGAAGACGAAGATGATGAAGATGACGACATGGATATTGACGAGAACAACTAAAGTTTGGCAAGTCGTTTCACTGATAGACGTTACCGAACTGAAGTGCCCTAAATAGAGATTTAACCAATGTTAAGTAACGAAAGATAAGCCTTTGCATATTTGACATTATGTTCTCAAATAAATTAACGATGCGGTAATTCATTAGGTTTACCACTGAATTTAAACCGTTTTGAAATTGTTATCTGCAAACTGCACAAGATGAAAATTTACTGAATCATGTTATATTAAATTGTTATGTTAAATTTCTAATGCTGTTACGTCTTTAGTTAACATTTTAAGCCCAGCTTGTAGTCAGTTTACCATTTTTATTGCTAATTAATGTCACGAAGGGCGGTGGAAATTTAAAACTCAGGCACGAATTATTGATGACCTGAGAGTTTTAGGCCAGTTTCTTGCTTGGTCTAAGGCAATTTCGATATATTAAAATTCAGCCTAAAGCAACAGACCACAGCACGAGGCTCCGGGGAATAAACCCCACAAACTCTGTTGTTATTCCCCAGAGCCTCGTACGGAAGTCTATTGTTTTTGGCTGAATTTCAATATATCGAAATTGGTCTCTTGCTTAGAGGCCACACCATAACCACGGCCTTTGGAATTATATCGCATCCCCATGCGCTTTTCTGGCCCTTGACCCCATTTTCGCGTCAGACATCTTATGTCAAAACTGATGCCTAAGTGCGACCCAGCGCTTTTGGTTAGTTTAACCAGGAGTTGTACATATTTACATCCTCAATAGGAAAAAAGATGGCGACTCTACATTTTACCACATCCCATACACAACTCAGAAAGTACAAGGAGAGTCATATTTTTGCAATATTTGTTCCTGTGCTAACGAAATTGTGTATGCTAGGTCTGTAGGTTTAAGATCTTTTCTATACGTATTTATTAGCGTTGTTAAAGTTGTCGTCCGCTAAGAATTATGCATAAATGTACCAGTCGCCACCATTTTTCTACGGAGAATTACTCAAGATTGACACTGAACATTTTCGAGAATGATAATGCCTGTTCTCTTCATTTTTAGCTAGGAAAACTGGTCAAATCTAGGATTTTTTCTCGACTGTTCTTTATTAGCCATTAAACAAAAAGAGACTTGGTTCTTTGATTAAAGGGTAGAGATAAAAAGTAAAGTAATTATTGACGGGTAGTTTATTATATTAGTTAATCAAAACTGGTTAGGGCAAAAATAAGCTGTTATGACGAGAGCCAAAGTTTTCTTACCGTTAGCATGGAAAACTTCTTCCTGGGTTCAGATGAATCAAATAGAATAATGAAAGTTCCCACAGGAACAAGAAAAAAACTGGACAGAATCAGTTAGAACCGAAATTATAATTTTAGCCTGGAATTGTTCCTTCGTTCAGTTCGTTTTCTTGATGACAAAGTTTACCAGTCGCAGTCCTCTTCTAAACGTCCATATAAGTACAATGAGTAGAAAGGGTTCGTTCCAGCAGCTTTCGAGATGCACAAAGAAACAACCCTGGTTTCCATATTGTTACTTTAGTTATCGTTAGATAAGGGTAATGGTTGCAATAAGATTGTGGATGAGAACATCATTTCGGAGAAGGCTTGGACGAATTGGATTATGATTATAAGGTACAAGAATATTAAACTATATGTGTATGATAACGTACATGTATTTCATCAAAGTAAAAGAGGTTTATGTTCGTCATGATTCAAGTTGTCCATACTTCATTTGCCAACTCGCCCGATTGCTGTATGAGAAACCTAGTAGAAGCTGTAACTCATAGAACCCCATTGCCATTTTGTTTGACAGAATTACTATAAAAATGCATGCATTTCAGGCGTCACAGTATTCCCTATTTTCAATCGAGGCAGCACTGAGCTGAAATTGAATTTTGGCTGAAATTTTGCCGCTGTATTTACATTGAAACTTACATTTATAATAATATACACTTGAAAAAAATTACTCTATTCTGATTGTTTAAAAATGAGTGCAGTTTTCATGTAACACCAGTGCGAACTGCAACAAAGATATCCGAAGTTAGTACAAAGACACCAGAAGACTGCCGACGGTCACCCGAGGTATTTCGAAAGTGGTGGAAGTTCACCCGAGATAGAGATAGAAAGAAGAGAGATTTAGCCGTTTTACGAGACTACAAATTGCACTCACCCTACGGGCTCGTACAATTTTGTAAGCCTTTGAAAAATTTACTGTTCATCTCGATGATTTGAGCGACATCTGAAAATTTCACCTGTTTGATTGTCTGGCCAGAACATGTCTACGTTGCCAGTTACAAACTTTACAATGATTGGATGCTTGCGCCAATATGTAAATAGTTCACCCTTGAAGCAAAAAACAATACCGTCTCGTAAAGTTTCTGAGGAAACGAAACAAGACTGAAAATTATTTTTTTCTCGAGCATCTGAGCTGGCCGCAATCCTAAATCCTCCAATTTGATTGGCTAATCATACGCATGTGACCGGTCCAGCTTTTTACGATACGGCCCACGGGCCGGATTTTTTTCCCGCTGCCTGAATTTCGCTCCTAAAAGTTAGCGGTAATCGTCAAGCTTTTGCCTTGTTTACACATCCATTGACGATTAGTCAACGCAAGTTTATCTGTTCACTTTAAAATGGCAAGGAAAGTCACTGTAAGTAAATTCAATTGAGTGTTTTGAAGTTGTGAGAGTTTGCTTAACTGTTTGTAGCTTGGCCCTGTAATGGCTTGTCATCCTGTGTTTCTCTCGCCGTAAAATTTGAGTCAATTTCAGTCGACTTTACCTCTCTGATCGTTGCTGTATGTAGAAGAATTTCTACATTTAACGAATTTCCTCGCTTTCTGCTATTCAGTTTACGGTAGAAAAGTGACGAAGTGATTTTAAAAGCAACGACTGACAGAAATTGTTTTTGTAGTAAATTTCACACCGCAGAAGCAATTTTGGAGAACTTAACTGGTGAAATAAATGCAACTAACACAAAGTCGTTCGAAAAAAATCTGTTTTTTAATACATCTTTCTCTGTCTACTATCTGAGTTACTAGCTCGTTGCCGAGATTTTTTACAAATTGTTAGTGGACGGCGCGCAAGCCGATTCAATGACAAGAGTTCCGTAAACAAACCCATTTGTAATCTGTAAAACCAATTTACTGCATGCAGGAAAAAAAAAGAAAAAAAAAAAAATAAACATGTTATTTGTCGGCTTACGGTCGGTCCGTATGGTAAAAAACTGTGACCTCGGGCTTGAAAATGGTGCCCTCGGCTTGCGGCCTCGGGCAGCATTTTCAAGACGTCGGTCACAGTTTTTCACCATACGGACCTCCCTGCCGGCAAATAACATATATGTATCAATTTAAACGAATACGAGTAAATATTAAGTGCGATATAATAGCAGCTCAACATAAAATGTAAAATTGCAACGGTGTGTTGATACCGTGTTAAGATCAAATATTTAAGAGAAACACGACAGGTTAACGTCAGTCCGGTTCCGCAATTTATATTTTTTTATTTCTGTATGCTATATTTGTTGCTTCCCATTCTATTCCTTCACGGAAATATAAGAACTTGCAATATTTCCCGGCTAATCCCAATATACGATATCATATACACTGGTTTTGCGAACTGAACACCACAACTGAGGTACGAATTAAGGTTTTAGTTTCAAACTCCGTTGGCTGAGCTGGACCGTTTGACGATATTTAAACTGCAGCAAACTGCTATAATCATGAATTGTCTTCAGGTTTTCTTGGTTCTTAAGAAGTGAATTCAAAAACACAAAAATTTACAGATCACTTCACCACCCGATCGTCAAATAAAGGTATAACGTGTTTCTTGTATTTCACACCTCTCGTTAAGAGACCAACCGGGATCAAATTGTGTAAGGGCGATTACTGGTCAGACTTGTCGGGCCGACTTGAAGGTCAGACTTGAAGATTGAACACCGGCGAATATTGTAGGAGACTATAAGATTCAAGGATCACTGGAAAGTGTATTGATAGCAGTTTATTTTGGATAACCGGGATAGCTGTAAAAGGGCGGATATAACATGGTAAGAAATATTGATATTATTGGACTTGTTTAAATTACCGTGAAGGCAAATACCAATACGTGTTTAAGAGAACGAATTCAAGTTTCAGAGGCTTGAAAAGTTTACAAATAGGACGTGATTACCTGCTGAGTACTTGCAGGAAAAAATGGGGAATTAATCTACATTTAGCTACTATTTAGAGCTACTGTCACGATTTTTATCACTGACTTGACTTGATATGCAGTTCATACGTGGTATTTCATGGTATTTCATAATGTGTCATGTTTGCCATGCTTTACACACTGTATTTGCGCAAACCTGGAAAAGCGAAAACGGATACTGAAACAATGGGAGAACAAAGAACTCAAGATGAGACAAACATCCTGAAGACAGTCAAAGCATTCTCTAGAAAGAGGGGATGGAGGAAACGCTTTTGTGTCCAGTTACAATTTATTGATCTGAGTTTAAGCAAGGATTCAAACAGCACACGAGTAACGCAAAACTACAGTCCTATTGTCTTAGCCCAAATTCTGATTCTGGATACATTTAGCTGACTTAATAAACAGTAGAGTACTCTATTTTGCTCTGCTAGGAGAGTTCGACTGCAAATCTTCATTTCGTCTGGATGTTTATATTCTTGCACAGAGAAGCGTTTGGTTCTGAAGGTAAGCGCTTAAGTAGTCACTGAAGTGAAAGCATTTTATACCACCTATCAAACATGCGTCTATAGCACGTGTACCGCAAAGTGGTCCTCGATAAATGTGTATCGTAAGAATTCCGTCATTTCGTTTCAAACTGTCTTTGTTAAGGGTTGTTGAGAGTTAGGCAAGACAAACAAATCTCAAACGAATCTCAACAAAACAGAGTCAAGGTGGGAGGAGATGTTAAACAGTCCAAAAATGCATATATAGGTACGATTTCGAATAGCCATTTTCATGGACAATTATTTGTTTTTAACTGTGTGTTTAGAGCGTTATTCGCTTGAGGGTCGAAAGGTAATTGGGTTTGCATTGCTATGCCAGACGACTGCCTCAAAAGACTCGCGCCACTTTTTCATCCAATCAGAAGTAAAACTAAAACCAATCGTATTTCTCTCGTACATGTTTTCCCGCGCTTCTCGTCAGCTACATGTATTCTCTTCGAGTCTGATCACTGCTTGGACTATCTGAATCCTTTGTCATTGGCTAGAGTGATTATACTTTGGTTTCGGTTTTACGGCACTCAATTAAAACCACCCTTAATGGATGAACTGAAGAAGCGGCTCAGAAGACTTGCATGATATGACAATCATTCCCTACTCCACATGTGACTTTCGTGACATTCTATCCTATAATAAACTGTGACTCGACCAGGAAAATCTCACACCTCGACCTTGCCGTATAGACCTCGCTATCCCTCGGTCCATACGGCAAAGTCTCGGTCTAAAATGTTCCTGTAAAGATCTCACACTCGGTTATTAAAGTGCACCTAACCCCAAAATTTTTTTTCGCTAAAACAAATCTAGCCTTTATTTGAAGCATTTGGGCGAAGAAATTTTTGAATTTGGTTGAATCCTCGATTTTCTATGCCCTTTCAAAGTCGCGATTAAGTGTTTCACGACCGCGTTTTAGGGAGTCTGGGGCGGCGGTACCTGATGACGTCTACCCAGGAACCAAACACAATAGCGCCTCAGTCAACTCTCTGTATTTGCTCGAGAAAATAGAACGCAAAACTAATCGTTCCGATGTATTTTGGGACTAAAACGTCCAAGTTTTGTCTCAGAATCATTTCTTTTTCGTCACTGGAGTCAGAGTTAAGTTTCGATTCGGAAGGCTCCGAAATAAACTTCGATCAAGCACGTTCGACAACTGTGAACTCACTGCTTAGAGCTTTGAGAGCAATTTACAATATTTCAAGCGACGACGGGGAAGACGTCTTTGCGGACGAGCTGCTTGTATATTAGGAATGGAAAGCTAGATACGAAGTGGAGGAGCAGGCAAACGAAAAGCAGGAAAGAAAACTCAAGGACTGCTTTGGATGGTAATTTCGTCAACTAAACATAAGATTCCCACGCGTGTTTATAGCCCGTTTACATTTGTCCTTACCGAGAATGTATTTTGTCAAGGTTCTGTTAAATCCAGTTTGTGTTTTACTTTCAGTTGAATGCTTCATGTTTATAAGAGCGACGTACGTGTTGCAGTTTTCGAGACTTGATGACCTCCAAAACATTGGCTTCGGTCGATTGAAAATCGTATTGTTTGGACCTGTATTTTTGAAGCTGCGGGAAGCAAGGCGGAAGGAAACATTTCATATAATTACCGATTTCACATTGTCACACGTTTTAAGTCGTAACTCCAAATAACCAATGTAAATTGTTCTCAAAGTTTGCAGTGAAATTCGTCGGATAAGCGAAAAGGATGTGTTCCCTAAGCGGTCCGCAGATAATGTTACGCGGTCATATTTTCGACGCTATTGCACAGGATCTTTGTCGCACTGCTGATTTCCAAACCTTCGAAAAACTCTGTGAGTCTAACAATTTTGTTATCATGTAATTCTAGAGGATTAATCTTCGACTTTCATCTGAATCGAAAGAGAAATAAGTGTTGGTTAGCGGCGTACAGTTGCGATCTATTTACATATCAGTATAACGCTTCTTGATCATGACCGGATCACACAACTTTGCCGGTTATGTTATAAATATTGCGGGATTGGAAGATATAGGTTGTAGGTAGTATTTCTACAAATTGCTGGTTAGCTTTAAGCAGAAAATTTATGAAAATAGCGTTCGAAAGTCTGCGGAACAAATTCCAGTGAGAGTTCTTCAATGGTTCTCACAGATTCAGTTCGCTTGTTTCGGTTCGACAAAATCAACCATCGTTTACGTCTTTATTGCACCATTAGCCGATCATCGTCAGTAAATTGTACAGTATATCTTTCTTTAAATCTGGAATATTGCTGCAACAGCCGATAGCACCTCTGGAAGGCGTTTCTGCGCACTTTTCGAATGTGTATTGCACCATCCTGAAGGAAATGAGAGGAAATGAGATATCCAACCTTCCTGGGTAGACGTCACAAGAGCCGCTGGACCCATTCTCCTCAAACTCGGTCGTGAAACAAAATGGCGGTGTTTTGGAGCTATTTTCGAGATTTCGTCGTGGCACAGAAAATCGAGGATTTAACGGAATTCAAAAATTTTTTCGCAGAACTATTTCAAATAATAAGTAGATTCGTTCTAGCGAAAAAAAAATTGGGGGTTAGGTGCACTTTAATAAACCAAATTTAGTAGAATAGACGGCGAAAGAAACTTTACATTAATATGTCGATACGAAATTTCTCATATTTGCCTTTTGCTTGGGTTATTCCTTTGATGACTTTCAGACTGCCCAGTAAAATTCACACGAGTTGGTTGCTATAGAGACTCGCTGATAAATCCACGCCCCATACCCGAACTTATAATGACCGACCGCGATCCAGCTAGCCATGTGTACAGCGGTAAACCGATCGACTGGAAAAACTGGAACGAATATCTTCCCAACTTGGTTTGTAGGTGTGCTAACAAAACAAGGGATAAAGGTTACAACGTCTTTGGATTACAATTTTATGGTAAAAACGCTTTCGCTGTCTTTTCTGTTTTTTTTTTTTTTTCACTTCACACACTGTCCATGAAAACTAAATGATTATTTGGCCATGATCCTGACCAGACAGGCGAACATGTTACGCTTACATTATTCCGATAGAAGAGGAACCCCAATAATAAATATCAGTTTCTTAGACTTTTCAGGCGTGAGCTAATTACGTTGAACCAGTGGAAGGGCATTTCACCAGCCGGGCTTCTTGTCTATTTCACCCGTAACTTTTGAACTTCGATCGATTTTGTGTATCCTAGTGAAGTCACTGGAAAGTGCAACTAACGCGTGTGTTGTGGCCTTTATTCGAAATCTTTTAGGAGAATGTTGGTCAGATTTTGATGGCGAAGACACTTATTTCAGAGACGGTCCCTCGAAAGACTGTGTTACCCATGATTTGAACTTGTGTGGCCCGCAAGAAAAGTATTGTGTTGGAAAGAACGCAGTAAATTTTGTGTATTCTTTAAATGGTGAGTAAAATAATTTAATTTATAAAAACACGTGCAAAATATTAAATTAGTCGAGGTAATGGCAAAATATCACGAGCCGTCTATCTGCCTATGTTACAATTTAGCATTTTTTATTTTATCTTCAGGTTTAACATCCACGCCAAGGCCTCCAATAACCACGAAACCAAGTACAAAACCAACACTGAAGAGATGTTTAAGAGGTTTTTCCACTAGATATTTTGTGTTGAATTATCTGTGAAGTGTCTTGAAGTGTCCCTATAGTATAATCAGAGTGATTAGGTTATCTAACTTGTTCCTTTGTAATCTTCTAGTTGTTGTAAATTCGTTACACATCCCAATTTTAACCTAAGGTAGTAAAAGAATTGATTTAGAGTTATTATTCATAATTACTTCTTGTCTTGTGTTTCAAAAGCCGATACCTAATCTGATAAAAGGTCTTGGCCTCTTTCAGTTTGCTCAGGATGTCCACTAATGTGCCCACAGCTGCAACAACCAGCGGTATACCAATCCACAACCCGTCATCCACAAGGGGAATGTCCTGCTATTTGCTCGAATCTTTGCGTTTCTGGTACTATGGCCGATGTTACGTGTGAAGAAGATTACTTTTTTCATTGGCAACACAAGGAGATCACAACCGGACTCCCAAAACAGCTGGAAATCGAGCCGAGTACAACAGCGCCTTACGTCGCTCGGGAAAATCTAGCCCAGCGTTGTGCGTGAAAGCAAAGTCTATCACATGCTGTCCAGAACGTAAAATTTAAGATAGTGGTAGAAGTTAAGGTACTGCGACTCCGAAATTTAACTTAAAATAGCTTTACTCTAGCACACCTGTTAGTCAAAAAACCTCCCTCAATTTAAGTTCGTTTCCTTTAGATGCTGAGGTCGAATTCCACACACTAGGTTTATTGTATTTTAACCGGCGATTCGCTGAAACAAATTAAAAACAAGCTAAACATATGGAACGATAAAAAACGAAATATAAATAACGCAAGTGAAAAATTACGGAAAAATAACTGAACTTAAAGATTTGCGGACGGTTACGACGACTAAAACACAATAACAACAGCAAAAAACTAACAGCAGAAGAAGCTACACAGAACAATGAAACAATAAATAAAATGTACAGGCAAATAGTCGGCGAAGCTAATTATAATAATAAACATTCACAGGATAACTGAAAAACGAAATACAAAAAACCTAAGTACAAAAGTACAACAAAGGCTCCGATGATTTTTGATGGTCAAAATATAATTTCCGCTATTGCTTGGCTTAGTAAATGTCGCAAAATTAAACATACCATAAAATTTAAACAAGATGAAAAAAGTGAACGAAATTTCGCCGACTTACCATTGGAGTGAATGCAGTTTTTTTCACCTATTTTTGGAACGGTTTTCTTGTGATCTGAATCAATCTTTTGCAATAGATTACACTCGTAAAGCTTCGCAGTTCAGACCAGAAGGGCGTTAGCTGTGGGCTAATTTTAGATTTTTTCCACTTCCCAAAGAACCCATTTCTCCTTTATGATATTTGATCTGAAATGTAATCGATACTTGACATGTATGTTTCACACAAAAAGAAACTGAGTTTTGTAAACTGATTACAGGAAATTGATTTGAAATTTGGCATCGACAATTATCTCTGTTTGATGCTTTTATAAGTCAGTATACTACAGAGGGCGGATTTCGGGTCAAACATTATCGGAATAAACAACGGATACCGGAGATAACGATATTGAAAGAGATTTATAGCATGTTTCGGAAAGGTGACGTCACTCGATTTCATACAGGGAAACTGAATTTTCATGAAGAGGGGCATATAATCAAACGGAACCTACCATCAACTCTCAGTTTGTTCTTTGTGTAACAGCAAGATCTGTTCAAAACAAAACATGAAACAGTTTAAGATAACATTTTTGGCACTGAAAATTAACCGAGTCACCGCTTTAGTTTTATATTTTGCAATCTAGTGATGTGTTATCAGTTTTTATTACATCATTATTTCGCTGAATTTCAGATTTTCACTCCTTTTGTTGTTGCAGACTTTTTGGGCAATCTGGATACACTTATTTTAGATTCAAGCATTGATGTTGCAAAAGTGATCCTCGTAGTAAACTTAGTCCTGGTAGGATGACCTAAACATTCTTCAATGGACAAATACCTGCTGCGACTCACTGCGCGAAAAAAAAGCAAGATACGAAAAATTTGACTTAGCAAAAATTTTTAGAAATTGCTCCAAAAAGGATAAAACTAAATATTGTAGATTTAAAAACATAACACAAAGAACTTTTCATCAGATTTGGAAAATGGCACACAAAAAAAACACCTGTTAAAGGAGAGAAAAATTATGCAAAACAAAAAACATATTGTATTCAACTCGGCAATGGAATATTTTTTGAACGGAATTATGAAAACATCACATCGACATAACGAAAACTACAGTTTAAATACAGTTATTAACTTTAAAAGTCCATGTACTCAAAATGTCTAATAGCTTGCAGCCATAATTCGTCAGCAAAATGTGTTCACAGCGTGTTAATACTTAAAGTCAAAACTTTACTTTATGTTGATTTGCGATTGAACGAGTAAATATTGATTCATTAACGGGATAAAGTGGCAAATATTGATTTTCAAGCGTGGAAGTGTTATTTCAAGCTTCAGCCCGTACCGCAAGCGAGAAATTAAGTGATATCAGCCACATAAGAGGGTTCTCTGTGGGCTTTTATCTCAAATTAATTAACAAAGATCAAGAAAAATCTTTTCCATTTTCTTAGAGCAATTACTTATTGTTTACTAGAATGTTTTGCTTGGTGGAATGATAAACATACTTGATACTTTAGCTGTCTACTCGGCTAGTCTAAACTATGAACTGTATTCAACGAAAGTTTTTGTAGTTCATCAAATAAATTTTAGAGTTGCCTCACTGATATCTTTTTGTTTGCTGTAGAGATTTCTTTTCTTTAGCAATGACGTAAACAAACTTAGTAGATAGACAATATCCAGATTCCAGTGATTATCTACTAAAATCTTTCTTTTTGTTTCCTCGGGCAGTGTATTCGTTTCATTAATATCTTCACAAGAGCAATGCAAACAAAATACAACGGCTCTAAAGTTAGAGTTTAATGGAAAATATAAATGTTATTAAGCAAGATAACGATGAATTTCTCCAATCAGAAATTGTGTCTTGAAAGTTTTAAGATTTGGAATGGTGTGAAGTTTAAGAGGTTGTCATCCTCC